>NW_019214170.1:0-145268 GCF_002532875.2 Varroa jacobsoni | reverse complement strand
TATGAAAATGCCCACGTTAAGCACAGATTATAAAACAAAACACATATCGTTATAGTTCTATCATTTAAGGTTTTTATGTTGTTAGTTTCGGATCGCTATCATCAGAAGTGGTTCCCATCTCTGGTTCTATACCTTAAAATGAATAAATGGCTAAACTTATAGATATAATTTTTCTTATATTATTCCCATGCACTTTCATCCCAAACATTAAACGAACAATTTCAGAAGGCCACTATCAATTAGCTGGTTGTTATAACCGACCACGCAGTTATCATTCGTTTTACTTGGATGATTACATGCGCGTATTCGTAAATCTAGCTAACGATAACCGCGTTGTTCCTTTTTTTCATTTTTCTCAACAGGCTCTCTATTTCTAGTAAAAATACGGACCTTATTTTTCATCAAACATATGAGTCGTCCGAATCGAACAAGCTCGAAACAGTAGACACGATCAGCAACGGCCTTTCATAGACGCACACGCACATTCAATCGCACGAACTTCTATGATAATCCCGAAGCTGATCAACTACTCCATTGACCGAACTGCAACTGACGACATGGACACGCATGCATACACAGCTTCGCTAGCTAGCAAAAAATAACAACGACCGTCCCAATAACACTCATAACAACGTTGTTAAAAACAACGCTCGACGAATGACTATAGCCACAACAACAATAAACATGATCGTGACGCGTCCAGCAATGGCCAGTATCATCATCTCCGTGTCACCTTCGAAAGGATTCCGAAATTTGCGCGAAACGAATAGAATTCGGCTTGATATATGTATGTATAGGCCTATCCCTTTAAGCGCCGTTCATAGTTCGCGCGCAAGGGGGTGAAGCTGTCTTGGCCAGCTTTCGCCATTGCTGTACTTGTTATTATTGTTGTTGCTAATTAGGATTTCTCTGGCTGCCGTCGTGACGCTGGTTGTTGAAGTGAAAAAGCCTTGTCAAATAGCTACCATTATACCTTAGAAGGCCAACGGCAAACGCTGAACGAGAAAACAGAAAATAAAGGAATTTCATCAAACAAACAACAAAAAAAATAACAGTCTTTCTTTCTCGCTCGCTTCGGGGTGCTGATTGGTGAGTGGGCAGATTGATGAGTAGTTCTCATCAAACATGAACTTTATTCGCGCAGCTACGGCAGCACAGTCGCGATAGGAGCAGCCATAAGAAGTAAGGCCGAGGTCATTATGAAACAGGCAACAACAGTGGAAGACTGCGAGAGGTGCTAATTTCCGCCTCGTAATAATAGTCAGTATTGCTATTACTGTCATAAGCTTTATTAGCAGAGTAGCGTTAATGTACGAATGCGATATGAATAACACCATTTCCGCATTGCAATTCCCTTTTTCTGCATCGAATGGCTTTCTAAGCACATTTTGTATGATCTCGATGAGATACACAACACTATGTTAACTTCCATGTCTTCCTCTTGCACATATACTAGCGCAATTCGTATGCAATGCGAAACGTGGCTTTTTTTTTTTCTTTAAATAACCGCACCAAGTCGGTAATTCTACATTCCAATACATGCTAACTAATCGGGAATGCTACGGAAATAGAGGGAAGGATAGATGCCGACTCTGTCCGTGTTTTTATAAAGCCTCCTAGCTTGACCTACTCTGCAATATAGAAAGTAAGAAAAATTGCTCTTTTCTCTTGTCGTTAGGAACGAGAGTTCTCTTATTACGTGAGTTCAGGAATAGACTATGTGCTTGCTCGGGGACTCAAGATATATATATCTTCTTGAGGAGAGTCATCGAAGTGGATTTCTTCCAATTAGCGAAATACGGATCTCGCGCCTCCATAGTTACAGATTAGCGACACATGCGTACAAGCGCACAGGATGTCCGAAAACAAACTGAACTACTCGGTACAGAAAACAGTAATGGCCCAGATCACTTCGATATTGACTCTTCTTCTGTCTGCCCCCTTTAGTTCTGCTTCTCAAGTAAGATTATGACCCATCGCTCTGTCTTCGCGGTTGGAGCGCTGCACGAATTTATCAATACCTGCGTTTATAATGTAGGTAGCGAACCGCGACAGGGTGTTGGTATGGTAGATGGGTGGGTACATGTTCTCATCGAAGATGCGCTGTTCGTCAACAGAAATATCTTCCTTCCGCTAGGTAGTTCGTAAAGATAATTTGAGCTCTTGAAACTGAAGATCACTCGACTCTCTAAGTTTGTTAGTCCACATCTTTTCGGCTGATGTTTTAGAAGCAAATATACTATTCTAAATTTTCAGAACCACTGTACGGATGGGCTTCGGATGTCCGAAAAATCTACTACCTTCAATATTAGCGTATTTGTGAACAAAATGTTCAATAATAAAGTAGGCATTCCCTATATAAATGCAATTTCGATAGGCTGCATTCCTTAAGTAGATTCCAGTCGTGCTTAAATTTTGCCCCGTTGACGTTAGCTGTATTGGTTCAATGGAATCATGGATTGGGCCAAAAAAACCTCCCTCTGTGGTGTTGTCAGGTTGTAATTCATAATCCTTTAGACCTGTTCAGAAATCTCAACATCAGTGAAGGTGTTTTAAAAGTTAGTCGGATACCTTTTTTTAACCGAAAATATGCCAAAAGTGTAATATTACCAGTTATAACAACCTATGTATTTTAACGGGTATTCACACATCTTACTCATAGAATTGAGAGGAAATTATACATTAAGAGCCAGCTCCACTGGTATCTAATGAATATCTGATTTTCAAACGATGAAACGTTTAGAACAAATGCTTCGTCTACTATAATTCGCTAATTTGTCAGAGTGTATCACTAAAAACAAAATATAATCAGCAGGTAGACAACATTTCGTGTTCTGTACTTAAGAGTGATTTCCACAATACATTTGAAAAATTAGCTATTTATCATGTAGACATGCGTACGCTTCCAATTCAAGCTGTAAGCACTTTACAATCTTCGGTAGACTTCCAAATACGTGTGGCCAAAAATGATGATGTATAGATCGTCCTGTCCGGTAACCAAGTTGCGTCAGCGTCATAATGCACCTCCTGCGTTGTACAAGATTTAAAAATTTGCCGTCTCAATATCCCTTTTAAATTCACCACACATGAGTTGCAAACGATTTCTTCAACGAAAGGCAAGAATTGAGTAAGTAATTCCGTTAGAAGAAATCTATTGGTAACTTTAAATTATCTAGTGGTATTTAATGGGTACACGTTGAAAGAAACAAATTATTTTTAATTATTTTATTTTACCATAATTAAGGCATCGACTCATACCCTACTCATTAATAAGTTTCTGTCTGATAAGTAAGCTTCCTCAGGTCAATCATTCTCAGTGAGTTTTTTGTAAGTCCATATTTAAGCTTTTTCACTCTTGCAGAAATTGTTAGCGTAATAAAGGCTGGATTCGTGTGTTCGCTCTTTGATCTCCAACGAGACGAAGAAGATTTTACCGGCACAAGCAGAAGTACAAATCGAGAACGAACCCCTAGATGAAGAAACAGCCGCAGCAGCGGCAATTCATAGAACTGCCGGAGCCCCCAGGAATGCAGAAAAAAAAAAAGCAGAAGAACTAACACAAGGTGATGCAGCCGTTCTACGCCACAGGCTGCAGAAGTCACAACATAAGCAGTAACAACAACAGCAAGTTCATCAGGCGTATATCTGTCCGCGGTCCTAGTCCCAGGAGATCTGAACCCATTCCGGGTTCATTTCGACCCGGCCTAACGAGCATAGCCTGGCAGGCTAGCTGCTTGCTTGCTTGTACTCGTTGGAACTTAGCGATACATGTAAGCGCCATCTTGGGTGGTGGACCCTTCTGTGAAGATTGCTATATCAATGGACCTGCATAGGTTTCGGGAGCACGGTTCGGTGTATACTCAAAGGCACACTCAATGGTGTTCACAAACGTTTTTCATCTGCGTGTGTGTGTGTGTATGTACTCTTTCGTACTGAACCCGACAATGTTCGGTCAACGGCTCCGAGATTATGGCTGAACTCGACTGACACTAGGGAGAAGGTGATTGGAGCTTGTTGGGAGTTCTAACAAAGTGCTTAGGACAGATATTTTTGAGACTGGCTTCCAGAAACAGCCTCAATATTTATTTAGATTGTTAAGAGGATGCCGCGATGTGACTTGTGACACCTTCTAGCGGCAGGCAATTCAAGTAGTAAGTAGAGGAATAAGCCGCTGGATACGATGTAGGTGAGGGCAGTAGGCGTGCAGTAGATAGGAGACGGCGAATGTGGGGTGGCGCATCGATGCCACCGAGCAAGTTTTGCTAGACACCTCAAGCTATGGTCTCCCAGCCATTCCAGAGTTGATAACCACTTACTAAATATCTTTTGTTTAATAATGAACTGTCTCCATTTGTTTTCTAGTAGAGTAACTTCTTTAACCGTTTTCACATGACTCCGCTTGATGATCCCGACACACAATGACAATGCTATTTGTTTATTACCTGTCTACGGTTTGTGGTCTAAACATTTTTTGCGGCAGATTAATAGTTATTCAGTCAAAAGGTAATTGCCTTTTGTGCAATAATTAAGGGTACCTGAACTTATGTCAGACTACAGATTGAATTACGCAAAAATTCGCTGAGTTGTTTTTTTCTACTAAAACTCTTTGCCAAACCACATATTGTACATCATCTATCATATATAGAAGCAAATAATCTACCTAGCTTAACTACGAATAAATTATATAAAAAAGTTTTAGATAACGAGTTTGCTCGAAATAATTTTGCCGATTCAACATCGTCGTAGGGTTATTTAGGAAACTCCAATCCAAATATACTTTTACCAAATCGTCCCATGATGATCGTTCTTTCCATTATCTAACGCCATTGAGTTACAACTGAATTATCTAATAATGGCTTTCTGATTTAATTACAATAACCATTATTTATATACGTCTAATAGTTGCTGTTGGATTAGTGGCATCAACTAACACGTTAGCTAAATTACTCTTTGCTTAGCAAACTCATTAAACCGGTACACGTATGCTTGTTATGAGCCGTAGACGTGTTCATCTTGGACAAAAGTTAGGCAATAGGCCAAAAACCCTTTATAATCGAAATTATATTCTACACAAACAATTACCAAACCATTGTCTTTTTGTCCACTAAAGGGCAGCCAGCTTCCCTTCAAACCCCTGTATTTTATAACGACAATATCGTTGCGAGAATGCCACAATCATTCAACTGAGAAACTAAACGTTAAGTGCCTTGAATGAACTTTATTTTTTGTGATTATTAATTTCCTACTCTCGGTTATTATCAGCCTCATCATTCGTCACTCCGTTTAAATCAATGCTACATAATAGCTTGTGACGCTTATCATTACTAGCTAATGTATTACTACATAACAGTTTTTTTTTGTCAGCTTAGCGAAAAACGCTGATGTTGGGGGTGGCTATTTCTTCTTTTGTTGTCGTTGTCACACACACGTTGACTTCTCCATCAGCGGTATATCTTTTGCAGTTGTTATGGTTATTGCTCTTCTAGTGGCTGCTCCTGTTCAGAAAATCGGCCTTTTTTTTGCTTGAGATCTTTTTTGCTGCCGTTGTTGTTGTTGTTCCCGGCAGTTTGGCCGTCCTTACGCTGCAGTGAAAAGGAGAAGGCGGGGCAGATGGAGCCGCCTGAGGTTCACCCGACTGTTTTGTCTAGGGGCTGTTGCGTTCACGTGCCTATTCTTCCTGGATCGGCAGCGATCCAGGCCTTGTTCCGTACTGCCACCAGGGCCCTATGCGGCCTCTGATGCTCTGCTTGGGTAGTATCAGGCGCTGCCGGCTCCAAGCTCACTACTTCCCTCCGTCGTCTCAGGTCGTAATACCTCGTCTTGATGCGCTTGTTGGAGACCGCCACGGAGCAACCCAAATCAACTTGCCAATATATGTCGGCTAAACCGGAATCGGCAACTCTCTTTGTGGCGGGGCTTTCTTTCGTTTTCTCTCTGTCTGCGTGCCATGTGTCTTACCACATCCGGACCCGCATCCGGCTCTGAGGCAGAGGTGTTTGTGCCATCACCGTCCGTCAACCAGCCAAGTTCAGACCTTCGTTGCATCGGCCCTGGTAACTCTCAACTGGCTTTTCTTATACGTTGTTACCGCAACGGGTGATACCACCAATCTTGGCTTGTAAATGGCAATCGTATTGCCGAAAAGGATCCCTTTTAAGAACCGTCATGTTGCCTTCCGTTGAGCAAAGAGCCGTATAACAGTAACACAAAATATGGGTGAAATCGTAGTTGGGTTTTTGCTTAATTCCGTAGCTTTTTTTTAGTTTTCTAAATTGATGGATATAATAATTTTAATAGAAAAAAGTTGCAGTATTTCGTACGAGATCAAACTTCCCGTATATTTGGAACATTCGGCTAGCTCTTTTACGACAGTAATCAATTCCGTCCTTTAGCTAATGTGGAGCTACAAATTTTATTCCGACAACATGCCTTTGGAGATTTCCCCGGCGCCGCGAAATAATGCGTGCAAACAAAAGGAAAAAAAAATACATTTTTCCCTTTTACAAGATTTATATGTACAGAGGTTCAACTTAATCATTACACGTGAAGTTTCAACAAGTCTAGGAAAAAACAAATACCCGATTTTTACATTTTATTATTTTATTTAAGTTGACAGATCTCGATGGAACTCAACATCCTCTTGGGCATCGAGTTAAGTCTAGCGTACAAGCATATCTAATATAATGATGAGGGGCTCCGGATTCATCAGGGGTACGGAAGCATGACGCTGTCAGCCGGATGGAGTCGCTAAGAGAATATAAATACTCCCACTGCTGCTCGATATTGCTTGTCAAGAAAATTCGGTTTATTTAGTGTTTTCCTACTCACTGAACTGTGCGAAGGTGTGAGAACCGTGTTACCGTTAAGCGGATATCGTCTGATTATAACAAAGTCGTTCCGAGTGGCCGCGATTATTGGCGTTCGGGTAATGTTACACTGTAGTAAATACGCAAATTCATCCATCTGTGCTTGACTGCATGTACGTATTCACACCTGGGTAAAGCTCTTGTGAAGTGGCGCTTGCTATAGACGTAGTCGATTACATCCTGTTTCGGAAAACCAAATAATGTTTACCACTCAAACTTAATTGAACATAGGTTAAACGGAACTGTTGCGTCTGGATAGAAACATGATTTATTGTCAGCGGCAGATAGAGAGATGACTACAAGAGGACATAATTGTAGAAAAACAATTGTACTACATGAGTACAAAGTACGTATATGTCAGATTTAAAAGAGGCAGTCCATGTCACTCGTATGTACACGAAAACGGATCGTCCAAACCAAACAGTAATAATGAAAACAAATCACTCTTCAGATTAATACCAGCTAAGAATATTGGTTTCCCGCTAATTGAATAGAGAAGCTAGCATTATGTAGCATATCTTCGGCAAGAAGTAGTGCAGGTGTGACACATTTAGACAACCACTGCAATATTCACAATTCTCTACGACCCAGTTACTTTCGAAACTATAATAGGTTCACTACGAAGATTATTGAGTCCAAACTCAAAATAATGGTTAGTGAAGTCTGATTCATGCAACTGGATGAGGATGTGAGCATTTGCTCCATGATTAATGATGGCAGACGAGGAAAATTAATTATATAAGTATATATAATGGCATGTGTATCACCAATGTTGTGGTTTGTCTCTTCACATTCTTAACAGGCTTGTATTTCATTGTACGTGGTGCCTATACAGGGAGGGGAACGGTGTGAAGTTTTATATAAAATGGTCATTTTGTAGAAAGAGTATATAAGTCGGTATTCACAGGTACGTTATTTATAACACATGCACCATGCACAAATGGAGTAGTCAACAAATTTGATGATGAAGTCGAGTATTATGGCCATGTGCTTATCAGGGCCCTAGCAAGGTAGCGCGCATCGTTAGAAAATTGTTTTCATGTTTGAGATCCAGAGGACAATAGATCGCCACATTTTAAAACAACACTCAAAATTGGTACCGGTCTCAAAATATAAATTTATTTAACGAATCTTAAATTAATTCACCTACATTTGAAGCCTGACTGCATAGGCCTGTTTTGTATCTAAACTGAGCGTGTGTACGACAATACGCAAAAATACGTTTGACTTTATTATTGTCTACAGATAAAGTCTTCCTTAATATTTTTGATTCCATTGAATGTAACATTGCCTTGTTGTTTTATGTAATCCACGCGGTCATTTATTCTTGTATGTAATGAACCCCTGTTTCAGACGATCCAATTTTGCTTACCATTACGATAGCTGACGTGAGTAACTTTAGAGTTTAGGTACTATATGCATGCAACCCACAATTACAATTTACTCAAAGTACAATTTAATTTAATCACAAATTCTTATATTAACATTGCATTCGGAGACCCTTTGCTTATGTTATTTGTTTGATTGTGTTAAAAGTGTACTCAGCGTTCTTTAACTACTTCCGTTTTGAACTAAGGTCACCTTTAGAAGATGTGTATCCCAACGAGTGCTTGCTTCTAAAGGTATGTCAGCTTAAATATCACTGACTGGCCCAAATACTGCTAACACATGTTTCTAGGCGCACACATAGGCGCCGACCTGGGGATTTTCATTTTTTCTTCTTTATTATTATTTCAATAGTTTGGTGTTAGATTTAAAAAAAAAACTAGTAAACAGGAGGAAAACTATAAAGAAAACTTTGCAAATACTCCGTGCTAACCGTTACAGATAGGTGACTTTTGCCGATGGCAAATCTGTATATGTTAGAAACTATGCGATATGCATCTTAAAGGAAAGACAAAGAAAGAAGGAACGAACGGTATCAGATAATAAAAGCATTAGGCGGCCTAGTGAAGTTTTGTTTGTTGAATATCTGGCCAAACGTAGCCATCTACTAAACGAACATACCCCAGCCGCTCCAACTCGTCGCAACCTAATGAGAAGATTTATGATAGCGCGTTTTTATCTATTGGGCCTATTCGGAAGGTCTTGGTTTGTCCAGTTTCTTTTTTTTATTTAACGATTTATCAAAACGGAACCTTTATCGTATATTGACACCTTCACGCGGCCGCCCTCGAATATTCGCTTGTTCACGCGTGAAGGGATATCCGTAAATACACAGAGGATGTACACGAAGCTGGTTTCAGTTGTCTAAAACTTCAGGTCACAAATATTCTCTTGAAAAATCTAACCACCGCGCGCACGCCATAGGTAGCCAAACACTTCTGGAGGTTCTCAGCCTCGGCGTTTACCCCAGGCGGCCCTCGTTTTTAGGTTTCTTTCGATTTTTCGACTGATAGACACATTCTCATGGCCAGCAACAGCATCAGCACGAGCCACTACCGAAACTGTCTGCAGCAACGTTCAACAACAACAACAACAGCAACGATAGGTACCAGACTACAGTAGTGAATAGTCGGCGAAGAAAAGGCTACAGCTATTTATACACATACTCAAGGAACGCTAAGTATCAGCGCCGTATATGAACGACCCTGCTATGGGAAGCAATGGATACCAGGTTTAATGGTATCTAAGGCCGGGCAGGCTTTCCCTCACCCTGTCCAAGAAAAACAGGAAGACCTACATTGGCACAGTCGGCGCCAAGATCCATTATTTTATTTTCCGTACTTCACAGCATGAAAAATAGCGGCAGCATGTCTTATTTTATCCATAGTAGCGTAGTGAACGGCCATAGATATCTTACTTTCAGTGGCGATGAAGCCGTTGAAACTGTTGAGTTGTTATCCAAGATGTACTACTCTTTCAGTTCCATTAGCCCACTGTTCAATGCAGAGTTAATATTAAGCGCGCAGGTTTTTACATAGTGTCCGAGTTTATCAGGGTTTTTACCATTGGGAAAGTTTTTTACTTTGGGGTCTTTAGCCTAACCTTTTGTCTTTGATACTTATTTCTCTTTTGATGTCAAACGAGTAGCGAAGGTGGTATTTTACTATACTTGGGTTGAATTTAAACTGGAAATCAACAATATTGATTGAATGTTAGCAGCTTGGCTTCAAGAACGATAAACTTGTTTGGCGTACTTATGTAATAAGACACAAGAACCAAATCTTCATTGAGTCGCACAATGATGATGATCGATAAACGTAATGACCTCATTGAATAAGCTGAATAGTGAATAGTGAAATGGCATGCCGACGATGGTGCCGCTGATAGAAAGATAGCCATTGTTTACGTCACTAGCGTTATTTTCATAACTGTTCAATGAACGGTAGACGTCCATTAAAATCTTCCGTTGTTCATTCTGTAATAGTTCATTCACGTGGTCGGCATCGACAAGCGGATAGGTAGATGCGATTGACTACAGCTATCGACTGGTTAACACTTTCGCATTGTAGATTACTGCCTTTCGTTTTTTAACACATAAAGCTTTGCACTGAAGTATGCTTTGATGCTCACGAAGCTATGATATGACGTCACGAAGACGTCTTCGGTGCCTATATAATTGTTCACAGAAGCAAACGTTAACGATTTTAGACAATCTTGAAAATGCTTAGCTGCGTACCAGCAACGACAAGCCTTCAAAAATCTCTCTAATTGTTTACTATGAGGCTAAATGATGTGATAGACTAATGTATTCCTCAGGTAAGCGATATTTTCGCGTCGTCATATTTCTACAGTATTGTTAAACTCTCGCTATGCAAATAGCAATTATGTTTAAAATAGTCTTTTCGTTCCTCTAAACAGAAACTACAAAGACAACGGGTATCAAAAACGCGTTGGGATAACAACGCTTATGCAGTGGACTTGAAGTTGTCCTTAGGCAAACCCATTAACTAAAGTCATTGATACTCATCTGTTTTTCTGGAATTGACAATTTCCAGGAGGTCTGTATAAAGAGATTTCACAACACCGATGCTATTATGGAGACAATGCAAATAACATCCAGCTATTTATCAAGATGTAACATCCGTGAATTTACGTTTTGTTTTTAGTATTAAGCTACCTCAGGTATATACCTATTTGCCAGTGTATAAAAAATTCCAATGCATTTTTCACACACATTTGTATATAAACACTTCGGAAAGGTTATCGATAACAGAGTGTGAGCTAGCTCTACTCACACATGTACTGCACTTGAATATAACGCGAGAGTAGTAGAAGTTTTGGAGTCATTAATTCTATCTGCTTGACCTCCAGATCGTACAGAAAATGAAAACGGTAGATCAGGTGAAACTAGCGATTAGATAAACAGATAGAAAATCACGTTATTTTGCATAGTAATAATTATAATAATAACAGAAATCATTTTCATCGCCATTACAGGAGGCCATGCATACTGGTTCCGTTTTCAATACATTCGTACAAACCTTCTTAGCTCCAGTCGATTCTGTAAGACTCGCGTCAAGAGAACTTTGTTTTTAAATCTTAAGATGTGTGCAAATCATTGATGCAAAGTGCATGAGAAAACTGCTATATCAAAAGCTGGTATAACATGTCCCACATGGAGACGGATTTTGCACAGCTGAGGCTTGACAGGGCATGGCTCATTAAAAAATCAATTCCACCTCTGATGTTCGGATCGTTCCCTTGGTAAGAAACTACAACAAACTGACCAATATTTGCGTCGCATACCTTCGACTAAGCCACCACCGCAGTGGTGTATATACTGCTTGTAACAATCGGTGATTCCAGTGTTGGTGAGGTAAAATGATTTTGATGCCTCAAACGTTGCCATTCAGCGTAGATCTGAGCCTGCCAACAGTCGCTAAGCAACTTCGTGAAGAGCATCGGAATCGAGCATTCTATCCCTTATTCTACTATTGACCCCCCTGCCCCTTTCTCGCGCCTTACTCAGCCCTCACTCATTCGTTTGCTCGCACTACTGCCGCTGTTGATCTACCTCCTCCTCCGTAGTCTCCTCAAAAACGCGTTTCCTCTTCCTGTATTCACCCGAACAACTACCTCAGTCGCGCACATTCAGAACTACTGCTTGTCATGGGTAGGTTAGGTCTAACATCTGTACCCTCTTAAGACTCTAGAACTGGTACATATTTTGTGCCCTGGTGTCGATATCCGGCATCGTTACAACATAACGATGTTTTAGTTGAACAGTAAGTTGCGGATTTTGAATATATCTACTCGACGCTTAGCTCGATTCTTCCTGTAGGATCAGTTCCTGCGTCGTGCAGGCTAGCTGTCCGAGTTTGGGCACCTCCCAGTTCTGATGCCCGCCCGCCCGTGTGGCATCAACGGTTTGGCAACATTGCTCGACGACGATAAGTTAGCCCGTTGTTGTAGTCTTTGATATAGATACAAGCCACACTGGCACGGGTGAACCGTTTGGTTCGGCTCAGCTGGGGAATGAACTTCACAACGACCGCGCATCGATGAAGTATTTGAGCGCGAACAAAGAAAAGGGTTGGATGGGTTCATTACCGGCAGACGTCGTCGTCATCTTCGTGGCCTCGGCGCTCAATACAGTTAACTCCCTTTTAACACCATCTAGCGCCGTCACCTTTCATATGCTATGATAAAACTTACGACGATGGAACGGGACAATCGAATACTTCTTAAGTGGCATGAGAATGAAACGCTAAACGAAAGCTGGATGAAACTGCAAAGCTATAATATATTACAATTGTTCAACAAAATTGTAATTTTTAACTAATTATCGCGGTAAGTTTTTCACTTAGCATTAGAATTGATTCTAACTTAAGCCAATAATTACTCAATAAAAAACAGTTACTTGTGATGCACTATAAGGTTGAATTAATAATAATTATAAATAATGAAAACGATGCATATGTGCAATTAACTTGTTAATTAATTTAGAAAAAAATTACTCAACGCCGGGCTGTATTTATTAATGTGCACTTATTAAAATAATAGCAGTTATAAATAAAGTAAGAAGTAGGAGAAAGTAAACGAAATAATTTTTCAGTCTATTACCAAGAAAATCTGATTCGACTGAAAACAAACAGATATCGATGTTAGCGAATAGAAGCCCTGGAAAAGAAAACTGCAACAATTACTTACGCTCGTTGGGTTCGGTCTTATTTTCACCCGTACGTGCAAAAGCAAATGTAGATGGAAAACTGAACGTAAAACTGCATTCCTTAGAATGAAAGCGAAGCCCTGTATGTGCGATGCCCAACGCTTGAGATCGCTTGGGCCCAGTGTTCACTAGCTTTTGGGTTGCTCTGATACGCATCTGATAATGCATATGTTATGTCAAGATAGATCCTAGACAAACATGTGCAGCTCGTCACCATCTTTTCATTGTTCACATAGGACATGTCAGTAACCATATATGACTAATTAATAGCTTATAAAAATATTATGGCGTAATATAACTAAAATGAAGATAGTGTGTAACTTGCTGCTCGGACCTTAATGTGTTATCTGCATTTACCCGCGTAAAACGTATATGGTAGAGGAATTGTTATTATTAGAGCACAGCTGTTTACGTCCATATTGCGCTATTTGACACAGATGTTCGTGCAGATGTGTCATCTAAGCTAAAGCGCTCGGCAGATCAGTTGACTCTGCTCCCTTTCGGCGTGCCCCCTGAGGCAACCGTTAAGGTAGAATAACAAACCCGTATGTGTTGGTTGGTCTCCAAAACCACCTGCGCTCTCTTGAACTACCAAAGCTGAACACGATAAATGGACCGCCACTGGCCGGAACGACAAGCAGTCACAGCAGGTTGAGCTGAGGACATTATCGCAGCGTTTAGGAGAATGTTAAATCATCATTACAATACATGACGGGTGATAGCAGCACTCCTGCTTCTATTATATACAATCAGTGGCCTAAGTGTAACCTATTTTATCCGGTATTAAACCATATAAGCGGCAAAATCCGGTTCGGCGTCAACAATGGCTAATATGGCCAGAGGCATGGTTAGACATACTGTTTACAGCGTTTGGCCCAAATGACTGTCGATTTGTTTCGTTAGTCTCTACTGAGGCCAACTACGATGCCAGCGGCTCTAGGCAAAGCGAAATTAACAGCAAGGATGCGTCTTCTCGCTGTAAAAAACACCTGCCGCAGTTATCCATCTTTTCCCTCAATACTTTAGTTTTTTTTCACCATAATCCTGAAGCACGTTTTCACCGAGTCTATGTTAAAGTAAAATAACATCGCACCTTTGACAGTCTTAGGTAAAGGAAGCATTACATGACACATTCCTGAAAATACAAATACTAACTGGATAATAAGTTTAGTAGTATGAATTAATGAATTGTTTTTCCATCGGGGCGATCTTAGGAAAGAAGTTCGCATAATCTTTGGGATCTCCCTGTTCCGGTTTACTTGGATCTACTATTTGACTGTTTTGCGCGGCCTTAGTGCTGTATATTGAGGCAGCGTTTTCATGCTTTAATGTACTTTATTTATAATCTCTCTGAAGTATTGAACAATCGATAAGAACTAAATGAACCGCTAAATTTAACGGCTGCTGTCAAAGCCGAAGACCGCTGGTGTAATCAAGATTGTTAAGATGTCAGCATCTTCTGGCACTTTTCAGACTGTCAAGCCACTTTTGTTTTTTCATCTCAATGCAGTTACAGGGGTATCCACAAAAACTGATTGCTCATGACTATAAGAAAGGGGCGACTTACGCTCAACGAATATTAGTGCTCATTATTACTTCGACAGTTTTCTTGCGACTTTGCACGATAAAGTATTGCTACGTTTAGCGTTGGTTAGAAAAAAACAAAAAAGCCAGCTGTTATAGATCGAGACGTCGATGAACGTATGGTCAAGTCTCAGTCTCTGTTTAGAGCAAAGTCTTCACTGCCACCCGTGACGGCAACAATTAAAATTCTAATCACGCAATTCGCGATCTTACGGCGAGACGGCTTTTACACTTGCCTAACGTCGCCAAATCCGTTACCTCCTATTGAATATAATAGTTCCTAATTAGTTTCGGTAGTTTTACAGCCATTGGTCGGCCATATGGTTGACGTAACTACATTGATACAGTACTATGCTGTTCTTCGATTTTTAGGCGATAGTCCGCAGATGTCTTAACGAATATGCTCGCACACGTAATGACAAAAAGTTTTGTCCATCAGCACACCAATATACAATGACATCACAGTTATGTGCGACAACAATGCTTTCAAGCGATCTGCTAGTTAAATGGAAGAAGGAAAAACGCGTGCTGAATGCTGTCCAATTATCTGTTGGAAAAAGAGCTAGTTTTTATAGCTAGTCGACGCGCTAAGCCGTTTTCGCTTCGTTGTCTTCCAGGGAGACACCAGCTGGTCGCGTAAGGAAATTCTGTATTCCAGTAGCGCCTGAAGATATATGTCAGAAACTGAAATTGTTTTTGTGTTCCTAAAAATATATATATGCTTAAAAAACCCGAATAACTCAACAAGGTCATGACGGGTGTCAATGGCAAATACTGTGTTAGCTTATCTCGTAAGCACGTAAAGCGTAAAAAGAATGTAGTAAACGCGTTAGAAGTTCCTTAACGGTGACAAATTATTTGGTTCTTAAAGAAAAAAGAAAAACGGTCTGGATGTTATAGAAATTAATGAATAAACTATTACACGACCGCGATTTTACCGGTGAAATTATGATAAAACTTATTAGGTGTATGTTTTCGCTCCTCTCCATCACAAGATTACGTTTTTGTTATGAAGAAATAGACAAATATTAAATTTAATTTATACTTTGGATGTCATATTCAATTGTATTGAGACACAAATGAATTAGTTTGACCTACCTTGAAGTAGAACTTACACACTGTTGTGTTTCCGTATAAACGAACTTTTTAGTGAAACGGAAAAACACCGTACAATACGTTTGAAGATGATCAGCGGAAGCAAAAATAAGTAATTTGAAAAAGAGAGGTACATTATTGTCTCGGGTCTTAGCCACTATACCTATATATAATCAAGCTTTTGACGTTTGTATTAAAGATCGTTAACTATAGTCGAAATAAAAAAGGATGGTCTATGCTACTAATAATTACCAAGTGAGCGGGATAAACTTTATTGCGTCGGTGTTTGCTTTCTCCTTCCTCTGGCCTTATGTGCTCTCTTCTGTTGTTTAGCATTTCATATTTATTTCATCGTAACTTGAGTCGCGATGCGATAAGAGTGAGCGAGCCCGCTGAAGCCACTCCCGCTTTACGCAAACCTCATTGATGCGGAACACAGTTCAGCTGTTCTTGACAGCGCTGATCACTGTCATCACCACTGTCATCACTACCGTCGCCGTCATGATCAAAGTCTTTATGAGCAACAGCAGCAGCAGCAGCAAGAGTAGTTTCGGCCTGAACGGTTGTTTCATGTCCATTGTTGTTTTGACGACGCAAATCGCCCGCTATTGCAAACTAATGCAAATACAACTGCTGCAACTTCTGCTGTGATTGTCGCCAATGCAAATGGATCAACGCAATGACAAGCGACTATTAGCAAAAGCGCCATCATAGCCGCCAACATTATCATCATCCGAGTCAGCATCATCATCCTTGCGTGTCTTCATTTCGTCACCTTTATCGGTGCACTCACATCAATGACGGCGGCGGTGGAAATGATGTGACAGGATCGTCGTGTACTCTTATTGTGTGTAGTTCCTCAGAAGTAGTAGCTGCACTTTAATCACACTGCCATCATTGTACTAACACCAACTAGCCAAGCGACTGACTAACCAATCGTAGTGGTCGCGTTACCCGATACCGCGACGTCGGTGTCAATGAGATAATCGGAGAAACAGGTGGATACAAACAGTTTAATGTCCTTGTATACATCCATAGACGAGCACGCATATACAGCCATACACACACACACATACACACAACCTAAACTGCCTTAAGCAACAGACATAAACTGAGAAGCAGTTTAGCCACTGTCCATCATAATCACCATTATCGTCGTCACCATATTGATACTATAATAGCTTCAACAACCAACCAGCAGAACATGTTGGAGACGAAGCGACGTAGAGAAACAGAGCTGACTTTACCGGTGATGATAACGACAGCGAAGCCAACCAATTGAGTGAGTAACTGTCGTCAACCAACGAGGCCGCAATAATTGACTTCAAGCGAAATAACCATAAAAGCGTTAACGGCAGTGTAGTTCAATGTTGACAGCGGTAGCAACGACTCAACAGCTGTCTTCATTCAACAGTATAAATAGTTGAAGCCTCTTATCGGGCTTTCGCTGCTACTGCCGATTTGCTACTAATTGGCATCTGTTTATCAGTTAATAAGTCATCGGGGAATTTATTTTCGGTTTAACCATATTAGAAGAAGCTGAAGTCAAACGAGGCGGTCAGGCTTCCATGGGGGACAATGCCAAAAATCTATTGAATGGGTTTCATTCTTCGTTGACCGTTCAATGAAGAACAAATTTCACCGATCGCTTCGTCAGCCCGTTCGTCTTTCACGCGCCTGTTCGTTCATTCAAACGTTGTAAAGACAAGACCTTTGCCGACAGCGCGGTGTCAAACCTAACAGTGATTGTATGTATAATACGATATTATATTATGCTGGTCGAACGATGCGATCGTGATCGTGTTCGGTAAAGAACGGTAATGACCTTATACACGTGACTTTGGGCAGCGCGTACGGTGGCGACGATGAATATGATGTCGCAGTCACCACCAGTCTAAACTGAGTGACCGACTAACGAACGAGACAGAAGGGGAGAGCGACCGAGAAGAAAAGGTAGGGGGCATATTAGAAGAACTCTGTTTGTTATAGGGTGAAATAAAAATCAGCCTGATGGAATTTTAAGTGAAATAGATATCGGGAACGAGAGCTATAGACACAAAGCAATTCAATTAGTGCTGTTCCAATGTTCGTTAGCTAACATGCAACTTTTGTGTAGCATGTTTTTACCTAAAGAGTTGGGTTGGAACAAAGGTGGGCATTGAACTGAGACGGGTTTGTGTAGTGACGGGTAGAATTTGCAAAATCTTTTATAGGACCCTAACGGCGCGAGTGTTTAGTCCGACTTGGATAGAAGGTTACTTGATATCAATTCTTAGATTGCAAGCTAAGCATTTTAGTAACCTTTCATTACAGAGGCCGGAGCTGAGCAGGTGACGTCGAAGAAAAACTATATAGGCAAAGGGTATTAATATTAGGACAATTTATTCTTCTCAGCACTAATAGCATTATCAACGATGGCAATTGATGCTTAACCCAATGAGCCAGTATTATTTGACGCCAAGTAGCGACTTTTTCCATAAATTATTACTGGTAAGCTAATGTGGTCCAGTCAAATCAATGTCGTTTTTTAAGAAAAAACTAAAGTCGTAGAACAGGACAAGCTAATAAAAGTAATTAACTAACATGAGTCTTCCACGAACACCGCGCTGATACACGACTAGTGGAGACCTCGGCTAATTTTAATCCTTAACACATCTAAATTTGAACGGTCAACCGCTGGATATCGTCCCTAATGGGCAGCGAACGACGATAGCGCAAGGTTCTAGAAATTTTACCAAACCCTTACCCAAGATGAACTATTAAATTGTGAGATTCACATCTATCGCGTGAATCATTATCACTTTGGGTGGTCACCATTGGGCATTTAATCAAGGTCACGGCCTGCGTGTCGGCGGGTCAGAAATAGACACTTTTTTTAGGGTCAAAATCTCCCGAAACAACGATGTGTAGGTCAGGAGTGTAGCAGCATGGTATCCGTGAAAATATTCAAGTTATATTTTTAATTATGTTCTGATATATCTCATGTTAAGACTTTACCCTCTAACTGTTGTACGGCTAACTCATCGAACTATTTGTGCCTCTTAATAGAATTTTTTTTTACTTTCGGAAGGCTAGCTCAAACGATATTAACTAATCTGGCCTGGAAAACGTTGTAGTTAGCAACCTAGTAGCAAACGTTGTAGTTATCTAGAGGAGCCTGTGTGCCAATAGCATATTTTTCGTCACTGTTTTATAAATAAAACACATTTTGCTCGATCACGCAATGAAAAGCGATCACTGTTGCAAAGACTTTATAGAAAAAAAATATTATAGTCAAATTAATTAGACTTCGTAGTATTTTTGGACCTGTTATAGTAAGTCGCCTCCCGAAGTACCAAGTTGTAGCTGATATCAACAAAAGAAAAATCTGTCTCCACAGTATTTCTTTAATGGATTGTTAACAGAGCGAGTTTCCTATTGTGTTCATTCTGATTTCCTATTTTTTGAATAATTGATATCAACGTGAAAAAGCCTTTATTATTGTTTATTCATGCAATCAACTGGATTTTCAATTTTTTTCCTTTTTTATAGAATCATTGTGTACACAGTATTCTTGATGAACTTTCTATTTAAAACTCAGACAAATATTTTAACACCCAGCCGCATTACAAGCAACAAAAAATTACCCCTCCAACACACACAGAATACGAACATCTGCGTAAAGCAAATCCATATATTCAAACGCCCAACTATGTACAAGGCGCAACAAAAACGACAATTATAGACTAGAACGATAACTACTGATCTGACTATATATATATGTACTCTAGTACGACAAACGTCTAATAGTCTAGCCATTAAAAAAGCCATCCATAATAAACTTCCGCTCTTCAAGTCAGATTGTCACACATTGATATTGGGGCACCGAAGCAGACACGCCGCATACATAAGCGCACGCACTGACGATAACAGGCATGTTAATAATCATAATATGTATCCTTACCGTGGCTACTGTAAAGAAAGTGTCACAAGAGATGCGAGCCAGAGCAGTGGCGAAGATTTACAAACCCTCAACTGCGGCTCTACAACTCTATATGAATTTGATTAGCTAACACCCCCACCCGATATTTCTCGTTTTTCTCTTTTCTTCCTCTGGGTTTTGCGTGCCTATCTATCCGTGTGAAAGCATCACGTGAATTCCGCATAATAATCAAATCTGTATATATTCAGATTTTAATCAATATATATTTAAATTTGATATAAGCAAACAAACAAATAGCAAAAATCATTCGTAAAATCCAGAGCTATGGCGACCGTCCGTTGCCATTTAGAAGTCGGTGCCGAAGAAACGCCTTCATTTCTCGCGACCTTCTGTTCTGTTAATATATATATATATATATATATATATATATATATATATATATATATATATATCTGTTGGCGTGTGTGTTACATGCTATTACTTGTTTTGTGTCTGTTTTGTTTGTCCGTAGGTGCCTTTGTCCTTTGTTTTTTCATGATTAGTCCCTTTGCTTTACGTTCGTTTTTATATTGGGTTCTGATGACGGAATTGTATACGCGAGCATCGACGTTAGCAAGCGATAAACAATTCCTTTCTGTAGACACCGATATGGACAACGACGGATTGGTATCATACAAACCTTATCGTTAAGAATCTTAATCAGCTGTTATTTTCACCATCAGTAATATGGCACAATCATGATGAACAAAATTGACACTGTTGAAGTGGGAATACACAGTAGTAATTGGCGCCCTTAACAGCGTATATTGGGCCCTTTTTTTATAGAACAATTACCGATTTGATTTCCTGTCTTTTTTGCAGTTCATTTGTAGAAGTTTGCAGAAGAAAAATGCGGTTAGGAACTTTGCCACGAGTAGGTATTCATTTGTATCATTTTGATTGAGATGGTCTTTTAGTGCTGCAGTGTTCCGCTGCTTGTACAGAGAGAAAACCAAAGTACTGAACGTGGAAACTGTTTCAATTATATACTGTAAATTAATAATTAATTAAATAAGGTTTTTTATGAACACAAATTTTGAACGTATAACAACAAAAAGCCATTGGTAGTAAATCAAACTGTTATTTTGGTAAATCTTGGTATTTAGACATTTGTGATGAAAGCAGAACACCCTGACATCTATAGATAAACTCTACCATAATAAATATCTGAACTTATATAGTCAAGGGAAAAATCGGAGACAGGCAAATTTGTGCGGAATATGAAAAGTACATATACTTTTCCGGATTTTTAGAAGCGTTTTCCAATGCAACCGATTCTACACATTCAGTTTCTGAGCACAGTATTGCTTACCGCCTAATCAACAACTGCCACTTACAGAAATTACGAGTAATTTTGTCATTAACGATTTCGCTACCATTAAATAATTATCATTCTTGTTTATCATGACATGAATCCGAGCCATTCTTACAAGCCACCAATAATATGTTCAGTCCTTCGCTGGATGTTGAAATATCATTGTGGCTCCTTTATTACTATGAAATGATATATTAGGGCAAACAGCTTTGATTTTGAAAATCTCTAAGATATTATAATATAATCTATCATTTACTAAATAATACCGATTCAGTGATCGAAACGTTGCTTTTGGTGTTCAAATTATAAGTGAGTTATTGAAGATGCTCAAGGCAGAGAACAAATTTTATGCTGCTTACAGCTTTGGTATTAATAACGGATTTATAGAATACCATTGTGGCCCGAAACTCTAACTTCCAACTGCTTTATACTTATTATGCTGTGTTTTCCTCACTATCCCACCACAGTTTTCTGCTGTAATTCTTCCACCATCATCCTGTTTCGGGAAATCCACTGCTGCATTGTTCAAATCTCTTCATTATATTATTGTGCCAGCCCATCATCATTCAGTTTTAGCATTTCGATTGCACATTGCTCCGCGCAACTTCGTTGGCTGATTTCTACTGTCACGAGGTGATTATGTTTTTTCGCACACCATTTTTCTCATACCTATCGTTTGTACCATTTTTTCCTCAGCCAAGACCTGCACGCGAAAAGATTAAAAATCCCTTAAAAAAGCTATTCTGCTGTACGTGTATACATATCCAGTGGCTCTTTCTCATTCAAGAGTATAAGATATGCGTACCCACAGTTAATATAATATCAGAGTTCCCCTACCTTTACAACTGTGGTCTCTTTTCGTCTGTGAGCGGCCATCAGCAACGATAGCAAACAAATTAAATTGTCTTTTCTTATTAAATCTACATGAGCTGACGAAGTTGAATAGGTTGATGGACCCACATGAGAGAACAGGGCTCTAGCTATATGTCTGGACTGTAAAAAAGATATGTTTTCGCGTGGAAGATGTAATTTATTTCTAGTACAATTGTTGTGGCTGCTACCCTTTTTAGGGGACACATACTACACCAGCGCCGGCGAAATAGCTAAAGGTCAAACATGCGAAATAACATTAGCGCAAGTATATGGACAAAGTATTAATCAACCCCTCTGGGCTCTAAGTTCATTTTTCTAGCACTGTTCTTATGCGTAATATGATGAGGCATCTTGGTTGATTAGCTTGAATGGAAGCATGCAGAGAAGTCTGAATTAACTTCGATTATCCCAAAAAACCTAGTCAAACTTGAACTATTTGTTATGTATGAGCATGAAATCAATTTTTGTTTTTGTACCTAGATTGAGCCATCAATATCTGAATCAGCGTAGCGATTTCGCCATTGCAAAAAACAAATTTCTACATCGATGTCACGGCAGATCGGTCTACCCTGCATAGTATTATGAGTTTCTTAAAAACTTTTATCCCAAATCTTTGGGAACTTTTTCTATAAGCAGAGGTAACTTTTCAGAATCAACCGCGTCCTTCCAGAAAGCCTAAAATACAGGAGGCTTAAACATACTGTAATATTTTTCGAGTGACCATTTCACTAAAACTGCACCAATACATTTTTATGCTTCTCTCTGTTTCGATATCCGTTATCGTTCAGCGGTACTTAAGTTAAAATAAAAACTATTTATAATCATCGCGACAGCCATAAATATTGGAATCACTCGTGAAGAGTGTTTTGTATATGAGGAAGGGATCATTATTATTTATGTCATAATCTACAATATCACCTACATTCAGAATTGCATTTGCAAATGGTATTTGATCCTTTACAAAAAAAAGCAGTGGTTATATCAAACAGAAGAAATACGCTGTAGGCATAAAGAAAATTTCTCTCGAAATATACAGAAACAACTCGGGCTGAACGCATTTATAGACGTGTATATCACTACGCAACACTAGCAATATGACTAACGTATATCCAGTACTGCACTGACGCAAAACCTACTGCTTTATAATAGATTTGGCTATCAGTACACCCGCACAGTGACCAGTATGTACGTTGTAACACTATTTCAATAAATCGCTGAATTAAAAGATCAATTACGACGCTTCTGGCTTATAAACGGACTAAAGGGTGCTTGCAGACATCCGTTAGGAAGCTTCTTAGGTAGATAATAGCTAACCATTTGAAGAGTCAAACGACGAGCACCTGTTGATTGCAAATTCAGATAACTTGCTCGTTGTTCTAGCTTGGCTCAAACAATTCGGCAGTGCATATGGACGATCAAAGATCCATGCAAAGTGTTGCTTTACAACATCGGGGATCTTTGCTCGCTCTATCTTATAGTTACTATGTCTACCGTTACCACTTGGCTCAAAACAAGTTGATCAAGACAATGTACGTAATTCTAGCTCTTGATGCTGAGTGCACAACACGACGCTAGCGACATGTGTTTCCTTTTCAGCAGTTGTATCAATATATGTCAAACTTATACATGAATGTATATGGCTAGTAGTTACTGTGAAGATTCGTTGAGCATCGGCTGCCGCAGTAACCATCGCGCCGATTTGCGGTGATGGTGAGGCGAATGTTCGTTGTCGGCTGCCGTCCAACTGACATCGACCCAACGAAGAGTTCGATTTTGGGCTTCTATTACTTCTGCTGTCGCCGCCATGTTCGTCTCTTTTTTTCCGCCTGTTCTCGTCAAGTTGACGTTGAAGATCAAGAGAAAGCCATCGACCCGAAAAGGTTCCTGTCCACCAGTTCGACTTCATGACATCGATACGACTTTGCCAATTTAAACAGTTGTGTGTCTAGGTACGGCCGTAGAAGACGATCACTACTGCTGCGACGACTACCGGTCGCGTTGTTGCTGTTGTTAGAGTTTAGTTGTTGCCGCCGGACCGACCAGAAACAGTCCTCATCCTTTAATTGGGAAACCTCGCTGTACTACGGTTTCCTTCATTGTTCTTTAAGTTCTAGACTTAAATCCACGTCTGTTCTACGTGAATTGCAAAAAGCCTTGTTCATAGAGAAAATGGCTTACTTATAAATAATTTCAACGAGCTCAAGTAGCTGGTGCAATTGGCCGTTCCACGCTTTGTCCCAAGTCGTACAATAGATTAAACTCTACATAAAAACCTGCAAATGCGTCTCCAGTGTCCGAAGACTGAGCTTTTTAGCGTGATGAACAACCGCGGATGATGAATACGTATTAAACTGGTTTCAGATGTAACAGAGACAACAAAGCGTGAGGAAATTATTTTGGTTTGAAGACTTGTTAATTTGAAATTCTAGGTCAAGTCATTTAAAATAACACTAATTTCCTTCAAATATAAAGCTATGGACTACGTACTTTCGAGTAAAAAAGGCAAGGCCTTACGTGAATTTTATTATACAACTACCTTGCTAATCCATTGCTAAAAGATTATTGGCAATGTGTAGCATATTTGTTCTAGTACTACTTGCAGTGTACAGTAATTCCCTACAAGTTAAACAAAATTTTAGCTAAGTAAATGTTAGTTAAGGTTAGGGCAAATCTGTCTCAGACGTAATACTTTTTGCAATGGTCTACTCCATGTGCTCTTTTACTTGATGTAGTGTGTGACGCGTATTGTCAAACTGAAAGACTAACATCCATGCGCAGGGCAAATGACAGTGACAAATTTGATAATGAACAGCTGTAGCATTATAATTCAATAAATAAAAAAATCCCATTAAAAAAATATTCTTTTATAACAAATTAAAAATTTTAAAAATATATTTAAATTTGATACAGCTGTCTAGATGCCGTTCTTGTATGAACAATTATACCATTTTCAAGACCGTTATTGCAGACTGAACATTCATGGGCTGAAAAATTATAAAGTACGGATCCATACATATTCTTATAGTATACGGCCCATTTAATACATAATAGATAAGAGTAGAGTTCGAATATTTTTGACTTCAATGGATGTTTGCGTATATTCTAAGCACACGGAAAGAAATGTATCTGGATTGCATTTCTCTAGATTAACGTCGTCATGATGAGGGTTGGAGAAAAACGATTGGTGGGTTTTATTATTTCGTACCATAAAATAACGTTTAGTTAAATTTGTAATAGCACACATTATAGATTTATGGAGGGTCGCGATTGGCGATGGATCGGTTACGAGATGAATCCTGCCGCGTAACATTACGCGCGTTACCGTTATAATGCTCGCCATCTAACTTTAACTATAGCTGCTGGCATACTGCTACTGTGATACTATATTAGCGCGGTTTCGTCGCGTTCTTTTACATATCCTCTGTTCAGTGACCTCACTGACTGGTTCGTTGTCGTCAGCTTAGTCAACATATTAAAACTAACAACAACATGTCAGCTAATTCCATTGGCTGCTGCTGATGCCGTTGCAGAAGTGGCTCCGTATCGTTCGACCGTTTACCCTGAATGAGGTCAGCGGAGCACTCGCAGCAATACATCGCCACCAACGAAACCATTATTAACGACACTAGTCATCTCCATAAACATCATATAAACATACACACGCACACACGTTCGCCAAACTTATTATTGTTTCTATAACTACAAAACTACTTTGACAGCTACTGTTACAATGAGTACCACTAGTAAAACGGCCAACGCGGTTGCGGTCTCTACTACGTTTACTACTTGGCTGCTAGAAGACAGAACCTGATGGTCCACCAGTAACAAAGGGATCGGGACACATTGCCCGCTTGTTGTTCGTCTGTCGTCAAACTTCACAGACTCACAGAAGAAGAAGAAGAAGAAGAAACCAGCATCAGTGTTCTTGCGCGATTACAAGGAACGACTAGAAGTGCAAATGTGAGTGCAGAATAACGCGAGGGTGAGATACGACGAGGCTAGTGTTGCATATTCGATGTTATGATAAAATAAAGCTTATTCTGTTTGTTAATAGTTGTATTGGAAGGGTATTGCCATTGTCTTAGTAATTCCGCAAAATGGACGGAAATCAGAGACGCTTGAGAATTTTTTTTATCATACAATT
Organism: Varroa jacobsoni; assembly: GCF_002532875.2. Lineage (NCBI taxonomy): Eukaryota > Metazoa > Arthropoda > Arachnida > Mesostigmata > Varroidae > Varroa > Varroa jacobsoni. The sequence goes on along the minus strand of NW_019214170.1, from coordinate 119,315 downwards.
TCAGAATAGTCTCGAGTAAATCATATGACTCAGACAGGCAAACTGACAAAGTAGGCAAGTTCTGCCAATCCAACAGTCTTTGGATCCTATTTTTATACAAGTAAAATAGGTCCGAATTTCCGCAAAGCGTTAACCTTATGTTGTTAGACATTGTTAATAACGAACTGACGTCCTTGTCGTTCCTATCTCGATGTATATCCACAGCAGAAAAACCTATGTTTATATTGGTTCAAAAAATCATATTACTATAGATACAGATGTATCTGTCGATGTGGTTTAGTGAAATATAATTCGCCAACTGCTTTGAAAGTAACTTCAATGGCGTCTCATCATATTCCAGGTAATGTTTTCTTATCTTTCCGTTATATTCATGATGCCATAAAACACCCAGAGAATTTAAAGTTACCTCTAAAGAATAAGCAAATACTTATATTTTTCTAGAGAAAATGCTCTGAGAAATGAATAGTGAATGATCCATGCTCTTCTACTATTCGAGATATTCACGTTTCGGCATACAATATATAATTCCTTAATGATATGGTAAGCATTGTAAGTCTACGAAAGATATCTGATGCATAGTCTGTCAATTTCGCTTTAAGAATGATAAACCTAAACAATACAACAATTAATTTTAACACCATTCTCGTTACGAGAATTGAATGGTTTGATTTTGCCTCGTGTCATGCTGTCTTCTCAAATAAATAGCCGATAACAGCAGCAGCAAGTAGACCAGTCTGATCAGTGATTGCTCTCATTGACACCATACGAATACTTTCTAATTAATGTGCCTTCCAATGCTAAAATTTTGCCAAGTCGGTTGCAAGAGGCATGCACTTGCTACTTACCTTGATCGTTTCAATGGCTTTGCTCGAGAGTGATTTGGGCGGCAACTGATACTGAGACATAACGAGCCTTCTTGAGGTCGGCGTAGGTCCGTAGATTACGCAATCCATTGATGAACAAGCAGTTGCCAAACCCATTGTTAATTGATTGCAGGAAACAAGCGTAGGTCTGCACTTACGGCAATTCGTCACATGCATAAATCCGCGTCAGTGCGCTGATCCACGACAGAATATGACTGACTGATGTAAGGTTTATAAATTCAGCTTCAGGCAGGTTCTTGGCTTATACAAAGCACTTGTTGAAACTCACATTGGTTAATAAATCAGCACCCAGAAAATGCGCATTTCAATAAACGTACTCGTTCAAGAAGTCGCACTCGAACGACCAAAATAAATATATGACGATGCACTAATCAACCTCATCCAGCACACGAATTTCTTACGCGAGTCAATTTGCGTGTTTATTGTTGGCGCCTTCTGTTTCGTTTACGCCAAGTCGTAAGTGTTGCTTTTTCCTTCACTGGCCTGATTCTAAAAGCTGCTTTCCCGCGCACGCGACGCTGCGCAATTGGCACACTCGCCCAACTGATACGCCATCATCCGGAGTTCGTAATAGTCCAGTCGTTCACTGTTTTTTCTAAGCAAAACTAACGAGAGAGAACACCAGACTGCGCGGAGCACGTGAAGACGATCGCTCTCATCTGTGATTATTTCTACGTTTAACAGTCGCTAGCAGCGTAACGTCTATCTTGCAGTCGTCGATCCGTTACCTACTCCGATCTGTCACGATTGTGTAGGAGGAACTTGTGCAGCGGTTATTCGACGATCGAGCTGTTGGTTTGTCCGCTGGAGGGTAGCGAGGGGGCTAAAGCTTCTTGAGTGGCGTAGCTGCAAGCCATCGCAACTGACTGACGACTGTTTTATATTGCCGCCACTGCTGCTATTGCCTTTGTTATAGTTGATGCCGTTGGTGGGTGTAGGACACCAGGTACCAATGGAAGCAGCAAACTACTTCTACGGTAGCTTCTATCCCTTATGCGCGCTAGCGAAGATTGACTGCTTCGTGGCGCAGTGACCGGTTGCCTACTTAGCAAGCTGATTTACTTGCTTACCTATGCGGCTGTGAGTACTAACAAGAGCAGATTGTCAACACTTGCTGCGCTGCTATACCGTGCTAATGGTGCTAGCTACGGTCGTGTGTAAGTCTGTTTTTTCAACTATTGGTCGATACGGCCGCAGCTGTCAACACACAGCCCTCACAGGCGGCAGGAGCAGAATAACAGCGGCGACTGACGGTGGAGCTGCATGAAGGGGTCTTCTTGATGTGGGTCCGTCACTCAGCCGATCACAGCCAAGTTGCCTGCTGTTCAATGTCGTATAAATACTAAACGCACTAGCGCCGGTGCTGCTCACTGAAGAACTGAATGAACGGAGTGCCGGTCGGGCGCACGCTGTCTGCACATTCAGTCGAAGCCGCAGTGCCGCTATAGCCGCTGCGCGTGGACGCCCTACCGCTTTAACTTCTACTTTGCTTGTGTCTGCCGCCGCCACGCCATGTTTTTGCTGCTGTTACAGCCGGGGCTAAGGCTGAAGCTGTTATTGCCGCCGTCGCTGCTTTAGTCCGATGGGAAGAGACCTTCCCTCCTCTCCATTCTTCCCAAATGAAGCACCGAAATGAAGAAGCTGGGACATTGGTAGCGCGCACACAGCGTAGAACAGAACAAAATCCCACGTTGGTAAGAGCCGGCTGGCTGAGCCTACATGCGGACCAAAGCCAACAACCAGTTTAAGGCCCTTCCGAAAGAACAGTTGTTCTTCCAATAGAAGCAAAAAAAAACAGTATTATAGAGGTTGAATGCGTTTACCTACTTGTGTAGCAAGGATGATTTAAAATCAAGGACAACATTTATAGGAAGCGCCATAGGCGTTAGAATACAAGCTACACGTCAGCAAGCGGTAAACAAATTAGTACAGTTCAGAATAAACTAACGTAGTTACTATAGAAATACGCCACGGGCTTTGAGTTCGCTGACTGAATTGTGATGATTCTCATAATTATCGGCACAAAAAAGGCAATGAAGTTTTATTGGCTATCTGGGTTAAAATTGAAGAATTTAATTCAATTGAAACAATCAGAGTAACGTTTAAAAAAAATGTAGTTTATATAGCTTAAACATTTTTAATTACAAGTATCAACATATCGCAGAAAATGTAAACAGAAGCAAGTGTTTTTTTAAGAAGCGATACTCTGCATATACAGAGAACGTTGAGAGGCATTTTCTAAAGCCGACAACCCCATAGTTCTGTAGTCTATAGGTTCTAATCGATTGATATGTACAGTGGATAACAATGACAATCACACGAACCTTTTATAACAGTGAACCCTTTAAACATTTCTAATGGCTGTGTGTATATGGGCGTATGTGTTAGTACTTTGATGTATGGTGCTATGTTTTTCTGTAAGACAGCAGCAAGAGTCGTTTCGGGGACACGATCTGTCCCAAAAGCGTACAAGCGGCTATCCTTAACTAGAGTGAATGCTAAATACAATGCATGTATTGTTTTCGTGCATCTACGAAACCGCCAATTGATCCACGTCCAGCTGACATTGCCCTGAACTCTGATAGTCAATTACACAGAAACACAAGTAGAACAGTGAGTGATTTTTTGTCGGCCACGATCACACCTAACGATTTGACTATTTGCCCATTATTTGTTCTTCGTGGCCTTTCTGGCGGTGGAGACGAGACGAGGCGGGGATGGGTGGTTTGGTTAGTTTGACAGTCTTCTGACGACCTGCTGCTGTCGGCGGAAGCGTAAGTCTGCTAAAGCCTCGTCCGTGGCCCAGAGCCATCAGCATTATTTGATGGAGAGATTTCACGTTGCCTCGAAGTGCCCCTCAACGTACGAGTTATATATGTATTAAATATAAAAGTATACTAAAGATTGAATTGCTCGATGACGATTCCCAGCAAGAAGATAAGTTGACATGAACTATGTCGCGATTGGCAATGAACACACTGTAGAAGGGGTAACGATAGGGCGGCGTTAACCGTCACTACGGTGCCGTGACAGACCACCGTGAATCAACTACTGTAGGTGTTACCAGCTATATACAATACAATATAATGCTTTGGTCGGTAATATACCGTTTTCGTGATTTAATGTGAGGCACAATTCTTACGTGCTCGTGTGTGTGTGCACTTTGCATTGCTTTAACAACACCGTAGTAGAATGCATTTCAAGTTACAAGGGGATTATGAGTCGGAACATAGTTATAGTTTGGACATCATTATTTTGAGCCAATGCCCGTGCCCTCCTTGTGCCCCAGCCCGCCCAACACACTTCCAAATTGTCCAAAAAACTTCGATTCATTAACACTTCAATTTGTGTAGCTATTTGAAAGATTTGTGCGAACCCGCTAAACTTGTCAGCAACTGGAATCTTATTAAGAAGTACTGTAATCACAATAATAACATAAAGATTGACACCACAATTACATATTTACGTAGTGTTTCAGAACCTTTGATTGGTTACTCTGTTTTTAATTGAATTTTCCCACGATTGCTTATATATTTTTGCGAAATATTTTTGCTGAAGCCTACATATGACATTAAAGGAGAAGTCCGAAAATAAGTAAGCAACACTAGCGTTTTAACCTAAAGTTCAACTGGACTGTGGTTTTATGGCACGAACCACATGAACACATTGGTCACAACACGTAATAATTATATATGCCATCGTTTGTGCCTTCATTCTAAGTGAAACATAATCAAGCATTCGGCATTACCTGTACGAACTTACATGCCTTGATTCAAAAACGTCGGATGGGAATAAAAAATTCAACACTTATATTAGAAATAGAACATTTTCATTTTATAATGGTTTTAGATTATCTATAAGGCAAAAAATACGGTCAGTTTTATAATTTTTTGTATAGCTATGAATAATATAAAGAAACACAAAAAATGTTTTAGTTCTAGTGTTATAATGCTTCACTCAATCATAATCATCGCTACTTTAAGTCTTACACGCCAGTGAACACGAAAGACATTTCATAGCCGATGGGTGGAGCTTGGCCGTACAGTGTCTCGTTGCTCGAAGCGATTCAACCTCAATTGGCCTCCACAATTGTGGTCTATCTGTTGAAATTTTTCTTGTTTTTCTGCAACGAGATCCAGCAGGACGAGTGCTTCGGTAAAACCGAGGTACAAGCGCGTGCCACCTGGTGATCTGAGAAAACTGCGCATGACGGCAGAAGCCTTGAATTTCAGCAGCGGCAGAAGGCGCAGCAGTATACGCCATCAGACGTGTCTGCTTGTAGAACGCCTGCAGAAAAGAAAGTATATTCCCGTTCTGGATACCCCCACATTGTCCTGAACGATACTTTCAAAGGCTGGGGGTCGGTAAGAGTAGGGGATACACGGTACGATGTGAAATGACAATGACGAGAGATTCATACTCCCCCGTCGACCATATCGAAGCTTTCGATTTGTATCTACCCATCGAATACACATGCACATAAATATACTTTTGTAATAACAGCGGTTATAGTAGGACGCATTATACTACGTATATAGAGGAAAATCCTACAACCCTGTAGCACATCGACACCTGATTGGCAGACATTGCGGCGCAGTCGTTATGGTTGACGACTACTGATCATGGCCTAGCAAAAATTCAGCGTCTACAAATACGTGCGCACTAAGGCGCTTTGCACATGTCCTACATGGTAGGCGTTCTAATACTGTACATCCGGGTGAGGCTTATATCTGTGTTTCGCTAGCGGGTAGCTAATGAGGCAGCACATGATGCATATGGAGGGATAAAAGGCAACCCTACACGATAGGCACTTATCGGGGTCGTCAGAGTTTCTATCACCAACCAACTGAATGTCGTGTGAGGCAATGCAATAAGGACGTCATGTTAGTTAAGTCAGCTTTGCGGCTCCTTACGGCAAAACGAGCATGAAGACTTTGTTCCGCCCTCCTCTGATACCGTCCCCCCCCCCCCCCCCCCCGCTGAATCTATTCTAACGAGGACCAGTCAGGCTTTATGCCAATATGGTACGTACGTATTATAGCATAATTATTCTATGTTACAAATGCTCTGTACGTTGTTGTAATCTGGCATTGGATCGGTCGTTTCTTGTCGTGTCACCAGCGCTGAGGGGGATACTTCTGGGCGAGTGCAGCATCATTCATGCTGCTGACTGGGTTCGCTCACAAGTCTTGGCGAGCACACACAAAATCGACTGCGCAAATGTCTGGCGACCTACGTTGTTGGGAATAGAAATTACCGCTAACCTCATTCGCGTGTGTCTACGTAGTGTGTACGCTGTCGCGATGAATCGGCGGCGATACCGTTCGTTCTGCCATATGGTCTATGACCAAAACAACCACTAGCCAGAAAGACAGGACATAGTCAGAATTCATAGAGGCATAAAAAACTGCAATGGCGTAAAACACCCTTCCCGACGTTGCCGCGTACTCAGGATTAAAATACACGCATAGGAACGCCATAGAAAAGCCGTGCTAGCTGACATAGGTTTACAATGGTTCAAAAAGCAAACATTATGATAATGTTCTATTTTTAAGAATAATGTACTTGATATCGATGTGAAGGCGCAGCAGCCATGGTTGTAGTGACGGTAGCAAACTGTAGACAAACCAACATCGTTCGTACAACAATGATTTGCTATGCGAGCTTCCCACAGGAGGCAAGTCAAAGAAACTTCTACATATTTATAGCCATATATCAAACACAAAGGGCTGAGCAGAGTTCGAGATTCGATTTGCAAAGGAAGCTACGGTCCCGGCGACACGGTTAATCATGGCGGAGAAACGTGATATTAAGCTACATTCTTTCATATTTCGTTTTGGCTTGCCCATCTATTTTTCTTTGTCTATCCTAGCGTCCAGCCGGCGAAGTTTCACGGGCGGAGCTCGCTAGCTATTCCTTAGTTGCTGTTCGCTATCCTCCAACCTATTGCTACGCTGAGCAATAAGCAGCACATGTGTAAGGGGTAAGTCAAATGGTATTATTAGTAGCTAAACTGGCCGTCTCCTAGCATGCAAGTATTCACCGTTGTACAGATATAGTTTGAAATATGTGAATACGTATGGCGGCTTTTGTGTGAAGTAGCCCTGGGCGCCTATGTCAGCAAACTTATGCCTCGAGTGTATGCATGCGTGCATTTCTATGTGTACGTCTATTTGCCCGTCTGTCGTCAAAAAAATACAACAGTAAATTCGAAAGGAACCGACTATACTAGTGTCAACAAAACAGTATATCGATCGGTTCATCCCTGTACGAGTAGTATCATCTTCTAAATCATGTTTACTGTGCAGTTGATTGACTGCTTATCTATTTTGCGCACATGTTATGTGTTCCGTCAGTCATCCTATAAAATCTGAGTCATTTCTTCAATTCAACTATTTTATATATATATATAACTATATATGCATTTGCGTGTTTTCTTTGTTTCGTCTTTCTTCACTGTTGCCTTCGTTTCATCTCGGCTTAAATGTTTTAAGGATGAATGGAAACGCCAAGAAAAAACGTTGCAAGTGCAACAGGTCATTTTGTGGACTCTTCCGCGAAAAAAACAAACAGGCTGATTAAGGGCTTGAATAGAATATTTGTTTTGCAGTTTTTAACTATTGGCGATTCCCTATACAGGTTAAGACGAATTTTTTTTAGCTTAGACCAGTGAGCTAGATATTAACGTGAAGCCAGAATCTTTCCGGTAGGGAAATCGTAGATGAATTCATTTTTTTAATTAAAATATATATTTCTAGCCGGTTTTTAGTTTTAGCTAATATGTAAAAAGGTTCACCCAGTAATCGTTATAGTTCGCGCTTGTTTATTCATACGATTTAAACATTTACTTATTTTTTCGTTGTTATAGGCCGTAAACTGATTGCTTTGAGAACGGCTTGGTCACAACTCACTCAGTTCACGAGTAGAGAATGGTGCGCCAGTAGCATGCATGTGGAAGAGTTCCAGTGTGGAACACGACTCTGTTGATTCTTCATAATCATGGCGATAATTATGATCGGACTAATTCCTTCACAGCAATTGTTAATTTTCCTATTCGGTTTTACTATAATTACTATATTATACAGTATTTCTGCTATAGGAGCAAATAAGGCTATTGCCATCTAACGATACTAACTAAAGAGTGTTGAGCGTGGTAAGAAAGCCTTGAAAGGCAACGCGTATTTATTTATGTAATAGTACCTCGACAAAGACCGGTAATTTCATGTTGGAAAATTGCCAGCCCGTGACTGGTATTGCTAGATAGTTGTGGTCGCTTATTTCTACTAGTCAAATCACATAATTAGCTCAAGACGCTTTGTAATACACGAAGTTTGTATATGTTTAACCTACGTTTGAAGCATCAAACAAAAAGCTAATAGTAAACGTGTTTATTTATTTTAATGCTGATGGTAATAATTACACAATGTACAGTGCGGTGCAACTGGCTTATAAGAAAGCCTCCTGCATCCTATCGTCGGTACTAGAAGTTGCCCTTATTTGCAGTTTCCTAGTTATATGATAAGTCTTTTTTAGCTGACTCAAACCAAAGTGAAAGGTTCGCGACACCTCAGAAACTCTTTGGAAATGAATTATCCCATACCAAATTTTTCTAATCACATAATGAAATAGTTGCATGCTTGTAGTATAATCATCATTGTTAGGGATCTCAAAGGAAGACTCTCGAGGAAAAATATGATCAGTATATCATCATCGTCAGAAAAACGAAATGTGTTAAGAAACAAAATTAACGATCACAGGTTGCCAAGTAAATTGTAACAATATAGTAATAGCTGATTTGCTCAACAGTCGCAGATCAATGGGACTAAATTTAGTAGTGGGCCTAAATCGAATAGTCGGAAATTATATAAGCAAGCAAAGATACCCCGAAAACAAAATCTCATAGTGGTACTAGAAATGAAGCAACCTTCCTTCACGAGCCTAACACAGATTCTCCTTGAATGTTGTGTGAAGTTTCACTGTTTGCCAGTTAGCTTTAGGCCAGTTAGGTACATGCATAGGCAGTGCGATCATACATGTCCTAACATCAAATATTACTTCATGCTATTATTGTTGTCCTAGTAATTCATGTGGCTAGTAAAGCAGATTATCTTAATTTCGTTTGAATTTTATAAATTCCTTGGGGATGACACAATGGCAATATGGCCGCTTATCACATAAGCAACCGTTATGGCGCATATTATTAAAAATAAGAAATCTTTCAGGGTGAACAGGTTATAATCAGTCAACAAAATTATTTGAAATGGGTTTGACTAGTGGCTAAGGATTCTTTTTTTGTCTGGGTTAAATTGGATGAATTTAAAAAAAATGTCCTTTGTTATTTGGCGAAGAAAATTGGTGAAGTTGCCGGAGGTCACTAGCACAATATCCTAAATGGATGACGCGTGAATGCAAAAAAAAAGTTGCAAGTTTCTCAACAAACAAAAGAAGTGTTATAAAAGAAGAAAGGAGCGCAGGAAAGTGTTCGGAACATTATAAAAAGAAATTAAATTTTATATCATTGTGGGTTCTATTTTTGATAGTAAATCAATTCAGGTGTTTTGATTAGTACGCAGAGATCCACCACATAGAGGTGATTATCTTAATAAGTTTTAGCATGGTTCTGATCTATCCACATTCAAACCTGATTGACAAGTGCGAGGACGGATACATGGAGCACAAGAAAAAACCTTAGAGCTGCCTTTATCGTTACTATTTATCTATTTCATTACTATAATTCTTCCCAAAAAGCTTCGCACAACATTATTATTTTTGTTACTGTCAGTGCAGCCCTCAATGTAGTAGCCCCTTGGTCAACTTGGCCCGATAGGGTTAGCAGCAAATTTGTCAGCGACCTTAAGTGACACGAACACACAGCACGGGGTACTCAAACTCATGGTGATCGTGGTTGATGGCGCCTCTCCGTAAACTAACGGACCTTGTGGGTGGGCGCGGCCTCCTGCAGCAGGACACAGTATTTATTGGCGGCCCACTTATCTTTCGTTATGATGTTCATTCGTCAGACAGAGGCGTCCGTCTAGCCAAAAGTCGGTAATGGACGCCGCCGTGTCTTATATGTTGGCAAGCCATTGCATCCAAAAATGGACTATATCTATATTGAGTGAGAGACATTGAGAACTGTGGCTCCAGCTTTTGCGGCTGCTGGTATAGCTACTAGCAAATCGTCGCTGTGTCACTGTGAGCTTTCTTCAAAGCCGACAGTTTTTGTCCTCGTTCCAACTCGTGGTGTCTCGTTTGTTGTCTTCCGCCAGGAACGTGGCTGCGACCACTCATGGCCCGTTTGGTTCTACCTATAGCTTTTGGCAATCCTATGTGAGAGTTTAGATTTTACGCTCTTTGGTGGTCTTGGCTTATGAATGGTCCCACGTTGGGCAACTTGGAGTAGTCGCCTGCATTAGTTTCGTTTTCCTCGATTATCGGAATAGCACACCCGGACGCGGGGGACATTGTCTTAAAGAGCAGAGGTCCCAATAGACACTTTCCTAAAGTCCTATGGCCAACGTTAAACTCGTACCAGGCTGAAATGATCTGCAGGTTAGCTGTGACAGAAAAACAGCTTTAGAAGTATTCCATAGTACAAGCATATATATATATATATATATATATATATAAGCATATATATATATATATATATATATATATATATATATGAAACAATGCAAAATTGATTCGCGCGGACACGAGAAACGAATTTCTATAAGACGATACCGCTAACAAAAGTACTAAAGACATCCGCTACAGTTTTAAAGAGAAGACGGGAAGAAAGCAGGATGTAACCCTTAACCAAGAAGAAGAAAGACAACTGCACCGCTAAACGCCGAATGTCAATCTCCGCGACTGCTTGGATTCTCTGCTATCGATGCATTGACGGTTTTTCTCCACGCTACTTCCTTCCATGGCTGTCGTGTTTCCTGGTGTCATAGTAGCCAAGTCGTTTTCTTTCGGACTAGTTGTGATTTGACTGTCAAATATTGAATTATGTAGTTACGTATATTTCTCTATCCAGATGTTTTACTCTATCTCGGAATGAAATGGAAAAGAATAGAAATCTAGCCTAAATCATTAGTTTTATAAATTGTCTTTATTTGCATCGTTCTTCGACGTGGGAGACCAAACTTGTACTACTTGCAGGCTCACAGAACAGATTAAAAGCATATTGCTTTTACTAGGCCTGGATCGTAATTCTAAAGAGTACAAAAAAAAAGTCGCGACTTAAAATTCGAAAAATTAGGGGTTATGCAACGTGTCGGCATACACTAAGTCGAGCACCAGGCCATTCTACAGGCCCTAGGACAGCTATCACAGTGATTACACGTACCTATCATGCAATTAATCTCTTTAGGTAAAACAATAAATATTTCAATCGGAAAGGGTGTCTAATAACCCGGCTTGAGTAAACCTCGCCAACAGGAAATGCGAAACTCTTCCCACAACAAATCCACCATCGTTTACAAAGTTCAGTTCTTGCGAGACACTCAGTCATCTCAACAGCTTCAAACATATTCATTGTTTGTGAATTCTTTAGCAATTCTTTATAATAATTTAGTATAGTGCCTTTCTGTCGGACAATACTCACGTTCCAATCAGACTAATCAATAAATATTCCTTTCCGCGTCAGTTTCTTTTTTTGACGGCCCTATCCTCCGGCCATGAGTCCCTCCTGCTTCATTAAGCTCTTCTCGACTTCAACGATGGTGACTTGATGCAGCAAGTGTGTGCACTGTCCGTTCAGAGTAGCTAGCGACTTTATTGTGCGTACAAAAATGGGAAACGCAAAAGGAGACCGCATAGGAGATGCACAGCGCACTCAGCAAGAGGTGAATACTGTCGGCGGTTTTGTCAGTATAGATGTCCCTGTCGAAAGGTCTACCGCTAGTGCTGCTGTATTACGCGCGTTGTTGCTTTGGCCTCGTATTGTTCTCGACGAAATAAAAACCGTTGCACTATTTGTCGTTCCTGCCGCTGCTGTTGGAGTTGCCTTCTCCTTTGAGGGGTTTCTTCATTCTCTGCTGGCCTTATGGGGTGTTTACACTAGTACGCACAGACTGATAAATACTTATAAGTTTGGTTTGTCGTGCATTGGCATGTTGGCGTGTTTTTTGCTAACTTGCTCCACTCACAACCGATCTTTAGTTTCAACTCATGCAGTTAGTTTCTTTCTTTCGGCCTACTTTTTCACACACCCTACCCGCGCGCGTGCATTCTATACTCGTATATGTACGCATATATTGTGTGACTCTATACACACGTTTAGTCCTTGCATAGGTACTGTGAAGGCTCGCCTTGACACCCCCACCCCCGCTTACTTGTCAGTCTAAAGGCGCACTGCGCCATCTGTGCAATTGATAGCTGCAAGAAACAGTGACAAGATTGAAACTGGTGATTGTGTATCATTGTCACTAGCACTATATCCGTGATACAATTTGAGGACAAAACTACCAAGATGAAACGGAGCAATGGCGACCTAAAGCTCGATGCTAAGCTCGTAGAAGCTCTGGGCTTGTTCTTCGGCACGGTGTAGTTGTCTTTGCCATAGTATACGCTTCTCTTAGGCGGTGAAGCCATGGTGGGTGGTGGACTCAAGGTTGACATCAGCATCGGTAGCAGTAAAAGTAGGTAGGATGCCACTGACCTTGTTGCTGCTAATGCTAAAGAAGAACTTAGCTATAGTTGTTGTGTCACGTTGTCGGGCGTAAACATCGAAGTTCAATGCAGTCATCATATCCGCTTGGACACGCGGAGTGCCCTTGAGTGTCTCGATATGACGTATCGATCGGGTACGATGTATTGACTGTCTACTAGCCTTGTTTTGCTTTTACAGTTTACTACAACCGACTGACACTAGCATCATGATGAGCTTCTAAATTCAAGGTAGAACTACAGGAATACAAGGAAGACTTACAGTGATTTACGGAATACCGGTAACAAAATTAGGTAGTCTTGTTGGCAATATGATGAAAGAAACATATGAGTAATGCAAGATTTAACTTAGTGAAAAACCTCGATGACTGTTAAATTTACAGCTATATGACTAGATATAAAAGTTCATCGAAATTTTTTTAAGATTTGGAGGGCCATCAAGGAGTGGTTAAGCACGTGCACGTTTGTAATAACTTTACCAAATACTATTTGAGGAAAAATAGCCCTATTCTCCTCTATATTTATTTATCGTTTAGTATAGGTCTATTCGTGATGCTTCGGTTTATTTTCACATAACGTCTTAGCACTTACTACTAAAGGTGTTGTGTTCTCTAAAGGACCACAGACAACGGCAGTAATAACGGCAATCCAAGACTCGATAAGAGATCAATAGAGGTTGCCAGCTGTTCAAGGCAGTAATCGCTTTCGGCCGCTCAAATGGGTGCTACTAGTCGTGTACCTTGAGGTCATTCATCAGAAGCGACGCGGTAGCTGGTACGATGCAAAGCGTTCAACTACAGTCTGATCCCTAAACGGATCTTCGTTTAGTCTAATTTTTAAAGACTCTCTAAACGCCCACGGCATCTGCCTCTGATCCGCTTGCTAAAACGCCCCCTCAGCGAAGTAGAGGCAACAGTTTGAATTCGGTTAAAAAGGCAACTAGCTGAAACATCATCATTATTGTGACTATTATCTATCAAGACGTCAAAGTAAGTCGGAACTCGCTCATTGCTTACGACAAGAAGCAGAAGCTCACAGTTGTGAAAAAAAAACCCGCAAATCTATTTTCTGTCCTCTCTAGGCTAACTTCGGGTACGATTAAGTAGATATTTAGATCCGAATGGTCGCGTGATCATGCAGTAACAGCGACAACAACGGCGGCAATAGCAAAGCGCCACTTTGCTGTCTCCTTCTCTTCCTTTTTCTGTTTCTAGCAATCGCTTTAACTGGCCAGAAAACAAGCAGAGCTCCTTCTGTCCTTCGAGCTAAGGCTGAAGTCAGTCAATCAACGTAGGCAGCCGATGTCTCGTCAGCCTGTTTTGTAAAGCTCTCTTTATCGTAATAACGGATCTGTCGGAAAATAGCCGTTAAGTATACTAGGTCATCAAGCAAATTATCGATTCCGGTGTTATGGGGGCGTTTTCCTGAGGATAACTGTCAGCTCAGATTATCTCCGACGCGCCTGAAATTTGTTGATCCGATGAATTGGCTCAGTACGCGTGTGCCTTGCTGCACAGTGGCTCAAAGCTAATTGGGATCGACGATTACGGAGGAGGGTATATCCAGTGAGGCTCTGTGGTAGTAAGGTGTTCATTTTTGGCAGGCGTCGTCCGCACAGCATTATTTGAGTAAGTTGCTGTAGATGGGCCAAATTGGTGTTGATGACAGAAAAAGTAGTTTACCACTAGTTTCTCCCAGTAGAGCGCACCCAGGAGACATGATCGACAACTGTTGAGTGACTGTAATTGAGTTTGATTTACAATTCACGTAGTTATAGAACTAGAGAGGAATTCAACTGACGTGAATAAACGCTGTCAAAGGTACCTCGGAAATGCTTCTTAATGCTACTTCTCTCAGTAGCAGATTTCGTCTAACGAATTTCCTTTAAACCCTGCTATCGTATGGCTCGTACGAATTAAATTTATTGAAACAAGTCTAAGATACATCGTTAAGTTTGACTTTGCTGACTTTAGCAACCTAAAATCAGTAATTTATGATTTAAAATACCAATTGAGTATGTGCTTTGGACATTCTAACATGTGATACCATGCACAATTGCAATCCGGTAAATTATAAGCTAAATTTAGAACACAAATAGTGTTTTAGAGCTGGTGGACCTAAACTTGGCTATTACTTATGCCGTCCAAAAGCACCGATAGTATTTTTTTATGCTATCCGTTGATGAATTTTTTTTTGCACAAAAAACCAATGCATATTTAGTACTCACCAAAAAAAGACTATGACATTCCCCTGTACTTCATTATATCGTGAGATACATATTTACAGAAAAGTGGCACCGAAATATTAAGATTCTTTGATTTTTTTGGCTCACACGTGCTATAAGTAACGCCCTGGATAGGAATGATTATTCGAAACATTCGTCTCAAAGACAACACTTTGCTTTCTGAGTCTGGCTATCGTTTGTCCGCCGCTTTCTTTGAGTACCAAACACATTCCATTATTACCGTAACTTCACGCGACTCCTCCCACGTAATCTTAATGCTGCTGCTGTTACAACATTCCCATCATCCGCAGTACCGTAAGACAGATACGCACATACACAGCTCAATGGCATCATACCTCATCGCCGTTTTCGTGTTTTCTCTTGTGCGTCAATACTCACGTATGCTATTATTACCAGCACTTCCACTAATGATAGGAAGTAAAAAACTAAATATCTGTTTGACCCTTTCAACTTACGCTTACTATATGTGGTTTGATTCTCCTTAGTCAAAAGCCTCCCCATTCCGAAGAAGATCAAAAGAGCGGAGGTCTTGCGCACTGTTTGGGCCTTGTGTAAAAATTAATAACCCCATTAGCGAAAGCTCAATAGGCTGGATAATTTATCCAATTTATTCTTGACCGCCTACGGTCTAGTCATACGACTTTAATCCCCTCTCTTCATTCCGCTCGTTGCCGAACTCTATTACATCCGTCCCATTTTTCCTGTGTTTACTACCGTCATAATGTATCTGCCTGTCTGCCTATCTACATATGTATGCGCGTATACATATATACCGGTAAGGTTTTCCGCCTTCTACTCTTCTGTGGTGAGCTTGTTGGCTTCATCGGCCGGCTTGGCCCATCGTCCACATCACAGATTCACCTAAAAAAATTGATTACTGCAAAAGGATCGCAGTTTAAGGGCAGTTTAAGGCGCCGACTAACAGACTCAGCTATCGTACGGAGTGGAACAACAACAATACTGCTGAGCAAACGTAAGCGGCGAAGAGACGCGTACGCGAGAACGCGGGTTTGTTCGTCGCACTTGAAAGCCGCACCACCGTCGTGGCGGTATCATAACAACCATTACCATTATTACAGTATCGCGCTGCGTCATATATATTTTCTTTTATCCCTTTTCGCTGTTTGGTAGTCAGTCGAGGATAGAGGTGGATTCTCATTTGGCAACTGAAAAGACATCGCATGGGACGGGGTGGTGGCTGTGGGTCGGAGATAGGCATTATTGTCGAATCGAAATAAGAAGAGAACATTGTGACGGCAGCAGCGACGCGATTCGTATCCATCTGGCCACGCAGCCGTACTGACACCGACAAAATCAGCAGCGTCGACAGAATTATGAAGGTAATACAATGAGCAAGTTTTCGATTTACATTCTCTTTTATCGGCCGGCCAATTCGTTTGTCGAATCATCTTCTTCTGTTCTCAGTGATCTGCGTGCATGTATCTATGTTTATGACTGTCGGTCTGTGCATGCGTATGTGCGAGTGTTTGCAAGCATTTGGCATCGTACCGCATGTCGCTGGTAGATTTACCGGATCGCGAATGAGACAACGAGCAAGGAAATTAGCTATATCTATTTCGACTTTAGTGGTTTGTAGATATGGGTTGGCCAAAGAAAGTGAGAGGAAGAAGGCGAGTGGGCGCCATCGACGTTGACGTTGTTTCTTCGATATCTTCTGTTATCGCTGCCGCTCCCCAAAGGGACTGTCATCGTCATCGTTGTTGTTGTTGTTTATTACTTCGTTTTCTTCTTTATTTTAAGTGGTCCAATGATTGGGCTTCAGTAAAGTAAGCTGACTTCGTTTATCCGCCCTCGCATTTGGGTGGCGGTAACCGCAGTAACGCATGACCGTTTAACATAGTCAAGTATAGCAGCACTATGGCTGCTTGGTAATGTGGAAGGGGGGGGGGGGAGGTGGAAAGAAATGGCTTGGGCTTTGTTATGACGGCCTGCCTCTCTGTCCCGCAGTTACTGTGCGGTCGCTGCCTGTGAGAGTTTTTCGTCTTTCGTTTTGACTTGATTTTCTCTTTGTCTTTAGCGTTGTCTGGCTGCCGCTGCCGACTTGAGGTAGGAGAACGAGTGATACCTCTTCCGCGCTATTCGGCACGATGATCAGTTTTATGAACACAAGCTATGTGCACCAGGGACGATGGAGATCATCACGATTAGAACGATTAGACTTCTTCTTTTTCTTCATGATGGCGGCTGTGGTAATGATGATGATATTTGCTGACTCCACTGTCGTGTGCGGCCTTTTCAGTGTCTTCAACCGGTAACCTTCCATCATGGGATCCTTTAGGCCTCTCTCTCTCTCTCTATAAACGAAAAAAATGTTTTACTTTCATTCTGTTTGGCTTCCCCTAAACACTACCAGCCAACAGCAAAAAAAAATAAGATGAATATCATAATAACATGACATCAGACCCAGTTGTAATAACAAACAGAGTGAAGATGATGTATACAACAAGAACTACACCAATGCAACATACAAAATGTAATCATACCTTTTTAAAGTTCCAACGCCTTGCGGAAGGCAAAATTAGCACTAACGCTAGCGCTAAATTGCCTTCGTAATAACTCGTATAGTTGCAGCGTTAAATAAACTTCTTCAATCTAACTTCGTATATCTGAAAAGAAAATATCACAGAGATAAAATGCGTTCAATATTTTAAATGTACTGAAAACACTTTGCTAATATCACTAACATTTTCGTATGGTGCCAAAAAACAGCTCGACTTCAATACGCCAATTTAGGGCTAAAGGAACCTGACATTCGCACACGAAATTCAGAGTCAGATATGTTCGTCGCTTTCTTACTATGTATAATAACGGCAGCCAATTGTATTGACCAACACATTCTAGCCAGGGTATTATTAAAATTAGCGTCGGATCCTTTAAGTTTCCCAGCCATGCTTATTCCGATATTCATATCATTAACTGAACATAAACCTATAACACACAAAGAATTTAAAAACGTTATTAGACAAAAACCTTTATTTTTGTCTGCCGCTTGATAACCTCAAGGCTTATCTGTAACTTTACTTGTAGTTTTAATCTTTTAAGTAATATCCATTTAAACCAAACAAAACAAACGATGAGGAATCGTGGATTATATTGAGATTTCATGACAGTCGCGTGCTTCGATATTGATTCCCGTATTTAACTCACGTAATTAAGCTCGGAAAAATATATTTTTAGCAAAGGCATTAAATTTTGGCCTCGGAGTATTTCCTTGTAAAGGGGCCAAGGTTCACTTTATTTAATTTTCAGCTATATATATATATATGCGTACTTTTTTCTAATGGCTTTCGTGGCCTCACAAGATATTTCAGAGAATTCGCAACATAACCCTTGCTAAAGTTGCTTCAAAAGAGAGCAAATATAAGCAAGGGTAATGCTTGCCTTCCAAACCGGCTGAAGTCGAGGTTAGTCCATGCTGAAGCTAGATAAATAACAAACGCGAGATTTGCCAAATTCAGCCATAAAATGCAGTTCAGGTCATGAATTCTGCGGTCCCATCTTAATACTTAGTTTAAGCGTAAAAAAAGATTGGGCGAAATTTCCCATGACAAGCTGCAAATAAAACTATATATAGTTGTTCGGACCAACTTCCATCTAGTTTTATTACCATTAGCGGCCATTTCTTTAGAAAACGTTCACTCACTACGAAAGGCCACTGTTTTTTTTATTTGTACATTTAGTAAGCTTTCCAGTGTGTCTGAAAATAAAGCGAACTTTTATAAAGACGATCTGCTAAACAAGCATATATAGCCGTTAATGTTCAAGACAAATGGCTTCTGTAATAGACCTAATGGTCATGATGATAATAATAACATTAAGCATTACACCGCTTTTATATATATATATAAGTACTTGCCATTTTTTAGTTGAGATAAGGATTTGAAGCAGTTCGATCGTACATATTATGAAATAGTTATGTAAATATGCTTAAAAAAGTTAGTAATATCAGATTTTAAAGCATATTTCCTAAGTTTCAAGCTAACATTGACGACTCCATATATAATACAAGGAGCGAGATATTAACAAAATGAATCCACACAGTTGAAGCCTGTTCGAACACTACGCATCAACAATACTATACAACACTACTTCTTAAAACGGTAAGAAATCAAGTAGCATAGGCCGAAATGTAATGTCTGATGGGGTGCCTACGACGATACCGGACATAAAACTCAAGCCATTTAATACAAAATGTGCGGACCAAAAACATAACCATGGTTGACCTAAAACGCCTTCAAGTTTTACATCCTTAGAATCGCCTTAAGGTTCAGATGACTCTCGTGGCTAAATGTATAAGGTAATTATCAAAAAGATGGTTGCGTGATAGGGGCAAATAAGTAGAAAATGCAAAGGTAAAAAAGATAATTTTAGAAACTAGTTGAAATGGTTTACATCGGCAGCCGATTATGTTGACCCCATTTTTTCCCATTGCAACAGTACATGGGCTGTCTTGTGACTTTTCAGTACGATTTCCTAATCTAAAACCCAAAAAATAAACTTAATTTATTAAGCGCCGTAACTTTCGAACGATGTTTTTGTTCGAGAAAGTTACAAGGATTTTCGACAATTTCGGGAAAATAACCTCAAACGCATGAGGACGATAGCATTTGTCAAAAGCTTTCCAATGGCAGATTGATGATCCCTTTGCAGATAATCTCTTGAAAATTACGGCCGAAATTTTTGAGCAGTAATGACCTAAAAGAAGGCGATATTTCTTATTTTGTCGATAGATCGGTAATGAGACTAATGAGCTTACGGGACATTCTTTACTTGAAAAAAGTTGATGTTTACTTCAAGTCAACTCTCAGCCTGTTTACCGTTTTTTCGCAGAATCGCATTATGTAAAGTTTGATTAGTTTTTGTGAATCTATAAGGCATGGCTTCACTCACGACAATATATTTCTATGTCGTGTGGATCTATATGAAAACAGGATTTGTAAGGATGTATATACGCAAAAGAGACTCGGCACGACAACAGCATTAATTTGAGGACACTGGCGCTCAGCATCCATTCATCAGTCCGCCTACAAGTACCAGTAACAGAAGCAATTATTTTAGTGCTGATAATGGTTGTGTTGTAGGACCAACGAAGGCGGCAATATGAACATTGGCAAATTGTTAAAAGGGCATCACGGGTCGCACTGCTCATTGATTAGTCTGAAACTGAAGAAATCTGATACAAAGCCAGGGGAGGCAGCCACTGAATTGACAATCAACATAAGATAATACATTGATGATGTACATCGGCGGTATACAGAACAGCAACCACGATGATAATTGGAGTTGCTATATCGTTAGTAATATCCGATTCACGATATGGGCAAAAAAGGGCGCATGCTGCAGCTGTTGGTCTAACGCCGCGATAGAAAGGAAAAAATCCTTTACAAAGCATAAGCCAACAGAAACCACTGGCTAAAGGCACGATCGAAACGGCACTTAGAGGATTTAGTTAAGCAGCAAAAAGGTCGTGACTCATTTCAGCTGCGGGGGAGGCGATAAAGTTCGTCAGCCATGAGCCTCAATTTTTCTATCTAAAACTACGCTACCTCGACCAAATAGGCAATAGTGTTTAAGTACACTTACGTACCGAATAGCCTTATGTAATCGATCGATCTTGATCGAAATCATACAGCAATTAGAATCAATGGAGATCGATTCTTTGGCTTTGACGGAAAAGGTTCCGCCATTTTCTCTTATTGTTAAAGACCTCGAAAATACTAACTTATATTAAAGTGTTGGCGTCAGCTGTACAAATCTAGATGAGCACACTCAAATGGCTTTGTAGACGAATGTGTGCGTACATGTATCCGAACCTTCTTCTACGTAGTCCTATTTGAAGTCGGTCGCTTGAGAGTGTGGCATTGTAAAAATTATACGCCTACAACTCTGCTCGTACTTAAGTAGATAGCATGTACACAAACAGCTGCACATTGGCGTGCTCTCCTGGTATATCTCCTGCTAGTAAAAAAGATTTTAAAGCTATGCGAGCGTCATACCAAAAAACTACTGGCTTACTGGCTAAGCAGACGCATATCTTCTTAAGCGGTATTATATTATAATAGAACAATCAAGTGTAATCGATCTGCACTCGAACAGAGAAAGCCTTAAATGGTAAACGTTAGAAGATTTCCTTATATCTGGGTATATAGTTAATGTTATGTAATGGGAATTTTTATTTACTCACTACCTAGTTATTATTTATTTAGTTTAGCTATACATACTCGTCTATTTCTTTATAACAAAGTTCATCTCAACACAGCATAATAGATTTCACCTCGACAATGATATTGCCCTATTATCGATGAGCCATTCAAATCCAAGGATCCAATGGTGACTTTGCATTCATGAGCAGTTGGTAACATCTCTTAACCTACTAACCCAATACATGTCCTTCATTGTCATCGAGCCTTGAGCGCACGACACCCCTCAGCTGTCAGCCCATTGCTGATGGTGTTCCAACAGGCGAAAGGACACTCCGGTCTAAGGTAGCCCGTTCTTGCTGTAACCTTGAGATTTGTAAAAACTAACATCGAGATATTGGGTACTCCGTGCCACCGGCTTTACTCTTCATCTTTTCACTTCGACCTACTCGCGTTCACCTCCGCCAACAGACTTCTACTTCAGTCCATTGTGTTCTCCTCTCCTATAGTTCTCGTCGCAACACAGAAGATGGTCTCCTGTTATTGAGGGTAGCAGCAGTTAGCCGCTGAACCCGGGCTCGATTCCTGGCAAACGCACTGCGTCGCAGTTCGAAAATAAGTTCAGGGTCATCCGGGCGTATAGGAGAGACGCCAGAGCTCTGCGAGATTCATTCGATCGTTGAGTTCGGATGGGCTCTTGGAGGGCTCTATGGAAAGCATTGCTTGCTAAGCAGGGTCGTTTCGTAGCCCTAGGCGACATATTATCAAGCAGACATTGCAGCAAAGACCAGTATCATTATTAACATCAGTACTGATGTGGCTGAAGTGGAATTCTGCTTGTGAAAGTAGAGCCCGTAACCGCCACAGAAGAGGAACGGGGTTGACAGTAAGAGTGCCAGGGGAGAAACCATCGGAGTCAAATGATAGGCAAAGGTCGGCCAATAGCAGCTATTGCTCTTTCCGAGTGAACTAGAGTACGAAATCATCTAGAGCTTTATATGTCTACCGAAACACATCTGTTACACTACGCCACACGCCAGTGTCTTTAAAAGAAACAAGTTAACGGGTTTAAATCCGCCAGTTTTGAAGACGATTAACTCTCGTGGCTACCGGCCACTCGCGACTACTGGATTTATTGCTATGGCTACGAATAATCTTGGACGCCATGTCGTTTGCTGTAGGTCGCTGAACGTAGTCTTACTCAGAATAAGAGTGTGCTAATAAGATCGGATGACTGATATCTATAAAAGAAATATTAACTTACGAAATGGTTACAATATTTTCACTTGCTATTGAACGTATTCTTACTAATGGGGTATGAATATTAAAGCAACTGTAATATCTAGCCAATGCAGGAAAATTATTTTTAAGTTTTGTATATAATGTTATTTTAAGTTACCTGACTATCCGCTCTTCCGAAACTTATGGGAGCGTCTTATCTGCCAACCAACAAAAGCGATCGAAAATCCGACACAGAAAGTGAATTCCATCTCTGGAATGACCATTGTACAGACCCAATATCCTCAGAAATCTTAGGATAGATCGAGTAAATTTTCGTACACATATGCACCCGTTTGAGTACAGCGTTAAAAGTGGGCCACGCAGACCGCGAATCTGCAATCGTATGCTTCAACTTTTGCTCGCCTAGCCTTAGTGGCTCAAGGACGAGCGCATAACTACCTGCTGTTTCACCCGTCGATCCACGAAGGTATCCTCTGGAGCAGCTGAACCAGACTGAACTTAGTCGACCCCCAACAGTAGAATCAACACTCGCTATTGGCAGCAACTGTAACAGGGAATGTCCGTTACAACATTGTCGATTTCCTTCTTTGTTATTTGGTTTATTTCCACGAGCGTGCGTGCTCAATTCACGCAGACAAGAATGATAACATTGCCACGCGGCACCAGCCGCAAGCTCGTAAAGGTATCTGACATTTTTCTGCTATATCTGTGTAAGAGTAAGCCAGGTCCCTGGAAATGAGTGGCTGCGATTTTCGATTGTAAAGACGAGCTTTGCGCCTAGCATGTTCTGTTATGTGTATGCGATCTTCTTTTCTATGCACGAGAGCACTCCCATTATAGGAGACAATTCGACGGTTCCGCTAGGGTTTGTTAGTTCGACGCTATTACTGTGAGAGGCCACGAGTAATGAACAGCAACAATACAATAAAAAATTGAGTATTATGCTAACGCGTACTCCATACACACGCGCGTAATGTACTAATAACATATGCAGGTACACTTTTAAGGTACACCTTATAAGCCGTCACCAAATCAACTGCATTACTACGACGATCAAACAAACAATAGAGAAGATGTATTTACGGGTAAAGGACGAAAAGTAGCAGCGGCGTAACGTGATATATGAAGCAAGTCTACATACTAGTTTTTTTCTATGTTATATATGTATTTATATACATATATAGAAGGACCCGAAGTTCGCCTATCAGTTAGATGCTGCCCGTAGCAATCAGGTGTCCGAAAAGATGACGGCCGAACTGGGGATAGATCTTAGTAAATATTCATTCGTTTCTTCTTACAGTAGATATGAGTAATAAGGTTAATGGGCTGCGGTGTTATTTGTACTCTCGTAAAAGGTTCTATTATTTTAATAGCTTTGCCATAACTTTATAACACTGCACGACTGAATAAAAGCGTTTAACACTGCGAGAACTGAGACGGATATCAGCAAAAATAATTATCTGAACCTATGATACGACACATGCAAATTTAGCTACCACTATTTAAGGTAACAAAAATCTGAAATGGACGCCCCGTCGAATCTCGACCACGAGATGCTAAAACGTATCGTAAACTTTAAAATGGAAACCCGCTTACACTGATGCAAATGCGACCACCCTGGTTGGCTACCCGGATATTTTCCTTTTTTCGAAACCAATGATGGCAGAGGCTCCTGAAAACAATGTTTTCATCCTTTTAAAGTACCTCAAAGATGAGCACTGCTGGTGACAGCAACTCATCAAACGACCGAGCAAACTGGATGAGAATGGCGACAAGGATTATATTAGCAGTCTTTCAGTGCAAACCAAATGAAAACGGACAAACATGGATCTTGCGCAAGATTATTATTATTATTATGTCAACATGTAGATGAATAGCTCACACCCGCTACCTTGAAATTAATTTAGAACTTGTAGGAAACATCAACGTAATGGACCTAGAATAAAACGGGAAGAAATGGCACATAGGATTAATTAGGCAATCAGGTCAAAGGTTGACAAACCTATATTTTAAGAAACCAGTTAGCAGACTCCGACTTTACTGCGCTATATATTGAAATATTATACCAATTTTGTATTGAACTAATGCTGCGTGATTTTAAATCACACTACCGATTTTTGCAAAAGTTCTTAAGTTAAGTAGTTGTTGCACAAAACAGTTCCATTTTGGGATAAATTGCGTGGCTTCAAAGATTTGCTTAAACTAATTGTACCAAATGCCAAACCATTGAGTTCAACTGCTCAGTAGAATACTGCGTCAGAATTACCCATATTTATGACGGTAAGCTAGATTTGTGCCCAAATTGCTTTGCCCATTTTTAGAAGGGTTACTAGAGGATTATAAAGTGCCGCAATGCAATACGGTGGATCGTTCGTGTTTATCTGTTGATTACCAGATTGTACACATAGACATAGAGACATTAGCAATAGTTAGCTATAATGGCATACAACTCAGTATACAAATACAAAACAATTCCCGAACATTTTTTCAAACATTAATTTTCAAAATAGAACCATAAGATAAGGTCCGGCTGAGTTTGGGAACAGGCCTAAGCAGCTACTGATGAAACGCGTATGTTCACCTCGACAAAAGCAAACATTCCTTTTTAGATGCGCCTCAGTTGGCCTTGAATAAAAATAGTATATCTAAAGACTAGGTAAAGGAATTGCATTAATTTACAGCTGTTAATTCTTCTCTAAGATTAAATAAAAACACCGAAACTAATTAAACAATTTCGCTTCAAAGGCTATATTCCTTTTTTTGTTCTTTTAATGTGATGGATTTTCATTTGCAACGTCTTGTGTAAAATTTCTAACTGATTGATCACGTAAAGGCGCATGATTAAGCACGTTCGCGCGCGTGATTCCGAGCACGTTAGAAAGACTAAAAACAAAAACTAATGTAATAGAAAAAATAAAAATAAATATATAAGCTGACTCTCAGTATTTTCAATGGCCAAGCAAAACACTGTCGATGTCACCAAAAACAAAACGACTGTGTACATGTCGCCGTATGTTATTACTCAAGTCAATACATGTGAACAGTAATAAGCATGGCTATGACAGTAAACCTAGCTAAGAAAAGGGGACTATGCCAAGATGACCAGCTTTAAATTTACCGGTTCGTAGACAAGCAGAACGTGACAATAATAAACAGAGCAGTTGAACTTACATTTAAATGCTAAAGAAAGAATTTGCTCAGATGAATACTACCGCCAGTTAAATCGTACTGCTTCTTTTACGATGGATTTAACGGTAACACTGGTTTATTTTTGTTTTAGAAATCGCATCTGAATATTTATCAAAGCGATTATCCTGCAATCATCGTTTTTTAGAACTACTTGGAAAGCAATGTGAAAATTTGATTATGTTAGTCTGTCGCTCCGAGCGCGGCCAGCCTTTGGTCGACGCCGCAGCAGCGTAGCAAATGTATATGGGTAATATGGGCTAAAATTTGCTTAACACCATCATTAAAAACAACTAATGCCGAGCGAGAGAATATTAGCAAATTGGTTAAGGACCTCTCTATTATGTAGTCTAGTAAATTCACTGCAATTCATTGTTCTTCATGAAAATATGAGCTGAGGACGCATATGCTGTTGGCCTATATAGTTTCCTAACGTAAAGTTATGTGTATCAGAGATGGGGTAATATGGACCAGCAATGAATTCGTGCAAAGAAGTCGTTCATGAAGCAAAGACAGATGTAAAATGCTTTTCTTTCGAGCGGTCCTTCAAAGCCAAATTGGCTACGCCGTAGTCTGCATGACTGCGGCGGCTATGCGTGATTCCAGTATAAATAACTATCTCTGGCAAAAAACCTGCGATGTGTTGTATATGTAGGCAATATTGTTTTGTCCGAACGATGCGTTAAATGCGTGAATAAAGTCGTCAAAGTATCTTTCGAAAACAGCCACATGTAACACGTAGCTGACGACAACGAGAAGTCGTACGACAAATGCAAAAATACGATGCCTTATATCTATGCTTGAAAACTAGCAGCTCTATTTCGCTCCGGCCAATACAGCCCCCAGAATGCTATATAAATGAAAGTAATGGCTTTCATTACTAACGTAACAGTTTGTTTTTAGAAATGTAGCTTTGGGACGAGCGAAACGGTGCTAGAAAAGGAAGCCAAATTGGTTTTCTGCTCGATAGACTATTTTACTACGCCATGTAACCTTTTTATTTGAAATATGGTCAAAGAACAAAATCCTGTAAAGTCAATTGATTTCTTAATTCACGTATGCCTGGACGTCGACTAGCGCGCTCGGCTTTCTGCTCGCCTCATCGGCTTGACGCGCGAAATTCGAAAAGGAACTCCATTGTTATCGGATATACAGACGGTCGAACACCGATAGTAGCAGTAACATATTGTAAACAAAACAGTAAATCAAAGCATTAACTGTATTGACATTAACACTAAATTATAGTAGGTTGCATCTTAATGATACAAACAACAACATCTGTTTACAAATTCAAGCCTAGTCTAGCATGCCAACAGTAATTCTATAATGATAATGGACCATTGCCGTAAAAAATAGTGCAGCATCTTCGCGAACAATGCTACTGAAAATTCCTAGCTTTAAGTGCATAGTTTCTGTGTCGCGAGTTCGACAATAAGTTACTTAACAGTCGGTATATTTAACTGGCTAATTCAATAATAGAACGCTATATGTAAATGTATTCATTCAAAGGAATTCGACAAGGTCTAAACGTTTCGAATATTCGACTTCTACCATAGAGTCGGCCTACTTTGTAATTCTGATTCAGCTCGTGAGATTTCTTAGCTCAATGACAAGGCATCTTGTGAAAACATACCCGTATATACATTCGCATATATTTAACCCCATACGCAGTATATGCGACTCTATACAAGATAGATGATTATCGCACATTGGGTTGACATCGGGTTGTGTCCACTTATAAACATACGCATCTTGATGGTATGCAACGTCTTGTATCTCGTTGTTTACAAAAACCGAATTGATCGCTTACATACTTGGACGCTCCGACCTGGCTCTCGCCATAACGCTCGTCCCCCTGAGCTAGCCACTAATCGACGGGATCGTCGTCGTCGTAGACTAACTAAGCCAGCCGATCAACAGCTGCTTACGCCGAGTATCAACCCCTTCGTCTTTTCTTCCTCTTGCTGTTATTGTTGCTGCTACTATTCACCATGCGTCTTCCGGATGCACGCTGCTGTATTACCCCCTAAACCTAGATGAAGGGAAGATACCGCAGCTGTACTATGGATGACCTGATTTGCGCGTGGTGTCTAGCCAGTCAGTTGCATAAAGCATATTGAGCAGGCTGCAGAGGCGGTGATCCTCGTTGGCGTATCAGTTGGAATCGTTTCAAGCCTGCGCCTTTTGCACAGTTTCACAATTATTGCTGTTCTAGATAATCCTCATGTACCAAGTGCTCAATAGCAGTCCTGAAAAAGGCTCGTGTGTAGATGAATGTACCCTTTATGGATGCCTCTCCGCACATACAATCTTACGGTACTGATCTCAGGTTCGATCGTACTGACCGGCTAGGATGTTAAGCTACGATCTTGTCTATCTCTACTAATGCTTCGACTGAACACATATTGGTTAGATAACATATTTGCATGTGCCTTGTGATAACTGTTCCATATGCTAGGGTAGAATTCAACTGGGATAACTCCATCTCTCATGTGTGTAGGTAGCCTTCTGGACATAAATGCGTGTTGAAACTATCTAAAATTGCTGTGCCATGTCTTCGGTACATATAAGCAGAACCTCGGTTCAAATTTTTTATACGCTTTTTCTGTGTTTTAGCTTGAGCGCCACTGATTCTTTTAAGTTTTTCAGAATATGCGCAGAAAACCGTGACAAAAAGGTGACGAATCAAGTAAGTGGCAGACGAGCCATATTATTATTATTTCATTCAGATAAAGCTTCACAATACCTCCATGTAACATTTATGCTTTCAGGTTATCCGCTCCGCAAAGGTATGATTTGGTAAGAAGTTTATTGCACCATTGATATCTATATATAGTATACAAAGAGTGCTGTTAAATACGGGGATATATACAACACGGATGAATTCAAAGAAATAACCACAAAATATAACCGTTTTTACAAAAATATGAATTCACTTGACAATCTGTAGTAGAAGCACATAAACGTGACGCGCGTAAAAAGTAAATTTTATCTTTATTTCTCGCTACACAAGTCTGCGTTAGTAAAGAGCTTTGTTAGTGCCACAGTAGACGCACACATTCAGACGCATAGGCAATAAAGCAAATGACCCTCCGACGTAAAGTCACGATTCTATTTAGTAAAATCATCCGTCAATGACTAAAAGAGGAATCCAAAATAAAACACAGTAAAAATTAGGTACTGTGGTCGGATTTCTCACCCCATAGAAACGAAACTGCAATGACCATTAGTTGGGCATCCAAACACCAGAACACCAGACAGCTAAATAACTGAATCCATTAGGATAAATTAAGTTGCGCCTTTTTGTCAGGCATTCGAGATCACATACAACTTCCCATTGTTTAGTTACCTTGCACATTAACGTCAGATGAAATCAAAGCTGTCGATCCGTAGGCCAAAAATGACTAGGTTTACTATCAAAGGTCGTTTAATTTGATAACTAAATATTAACAGAAGATTTTTTCCTATCCAGTAATGTATATTTATGCATTACACCTACTATTCATGTATCAGTAAACTCGCTTGGTTCAAAAAAGAAATACTGCTTCGTCGAATTGTATGGTTGCGCTATGTGTTTGATCTCAACTTTGACTTGACGTCGTAATTTTCACTTTGGACGATTGAAAACACTTACAACATATCAAGGCTTTCGAAATGGACTAAATAGGAAAATCTTAGTCAGCATCATGGTTTAAACGTGCGGATAGTCCTCGTTACTATCACCGTCCATTGAAGTCAACCAACACTGCGGTCATTCGCCTTTGCGAGAAAGGCGAAGGCACACCAATGACGCCCCCTGGAAACGAATTCAGTCGATTTTCTATACAGTGAATTTATTCTTATTGGGCTCTTTTATTATTTTCAGGACATGTGCATATTGTTTATTAGATTTTTATGCGGCGACCAAAACAAACTGATCATTTGGTTTTGTCACTGTCTGCCATGTAAGAGGGTTAAATATGCTGTTTACCTAGATGCAGACACCGCGTCCCCCGTGACAGTTTCACGGGTAACGCATTTGCATAGTTAGCTAACGGACACGTTGCGGTCAAGGTTCGAACCCGGACATAGACAGACATCGTTTCGTACTGGGAATCAGCCGGACATAAAAGTCGAAACAAAAATACCTGTACTCCGATTTCATATTTGGTTCCGATCGACGAGATGCTTTTGTATGGTTTACACTTCGGTAATTTAGCAGTACAACTGATCTTTATGAATAAACATCGGGGGAAGAGGAGATGAAATTGTTTGACGAAAATGTCGCCAATGTCGCGTATATAAACATGCGTAGTTTTTACGAGTCGTAACAATTTAGCTTTTCTGCTTCTTGTTTGTCAAACCGGTATTTTCACCACTTCTTTAGTAAATTGAACTAGCGACAGTATCTGTTCAGCCTACATGGTATTTGTCTCGAAGGAGAGGCACCAATCAATATGATTCACTTGATTGTTATCGTTATATACGCTAGTTTTATGATGAATATGTCCAACAGTTGTGCATCTTTGGTCATCGCTTCTGGGAAGGGTGGATTGAAAAAAATTCTGGTGCAAACAGAAGTTATCTTCTACACGAAGCGATTTTTGCGTATCGCGCTAGGCGGTAACGTTACCAAAAAAGACAAAACTAGTTGAGTAATTCCACTCATCCGGTAATAAGTTTGGATCGATGATTCAAAAATTTATATGCAACAAACGTTCACAATTCATTATGCGGGATATATTAAGACCATCAATTTTGTATTAACAGGGATTCCAAATTCAAATCTTAGGGCACAGTTTAGTGGCAGTTCGGTCGATATTCGTATCGTCAAGTCACCACAGCCTGTGACTATCGTAATGGCGTCATCAGGAATGTGAGCTGGACCGGCGAGCTAGGACGAAAAGCTTCATTTTTGAGCTACCTATCCTACAGGGAGGTTTATTCTGGAGTTTCCGGAACCGGCCTTAGAAATACCTTAATCGTTAGCTGAGATTCTAAAAAAGCATCACTTTCGTTAGGGATTGAATATTTCATTAGAATATCCCCATGGGGATTGCATGTCTACGGTGTCGGAGTGGTTAGGTGAAGCTGCGAACTTAACCCATATTCTCTGCCCAGTAAAAACTTGATACAGTTTTTATCTAAGCACTGCGAAACATACGCGAGGGGAACTGACGTTAAATAGTTTCAGTACCCACAGAAATTTTGAGAAAATCAAACTTCTAATTAGCGTACAAACAGCATTGAATTAGACGATTCAGTTAGGCAAATCTTATCGTTCTATAGTACGTTCTTTTCTATCGCATTATCTTCAATGAAACTACTCCAAAATCTACGAAGCTGGTAACTTTAGTCATTTTAAATTTATTCATTCGTATAATCTTAATCTTGTATATAGCACCTTAATACCTTAGTTATTGAAATATATATGTTTTTAGTGCCAGATGACTGATCCTAATATTACTATACTCAACATTAAAAGAGAATTTTACTTACCAGTGTAAGAACGAAGATAATATGAGTGTTGGCGAACAATCAATTTTTTATTCAGGCAATCACTCATACCAAAGTTTCCTCTCGGCGAATCTTTATTCTCTTAGGCTTGATGGGTTGCATCAAAGCTTGTTATTGTCAAAGCGTCTAGTTACGCTTTTTCTTATTCTCGTCGAAATGTAATGATAATCCATCAAATTGATGCGTGTCTATCCTATTCTAATACATTTAACATCTGCTACCCACTCGCCGGTTATTGTGATCGTTGATTCGTTGGCAGTTTTCACTTAGCCAATCTGAACAGATTTTCTCCATAGCGCCTGTTTTCGGTAGCTGATGGCTATGAATCGCCCTTAGTCGAGTGCAACCATCGTGCGTTCATTCTTGCCTACGACAGGGCTTTAATTCCGATGGAAATTTTTAGCTAGGCTACCTTGAAATTATTTGCATTCCTTCGACAGACATGTTTTAAGAAGAAGAAAACAAAAAGCAAAACTGAGCCTGACGAAAATCGGCCAATTAGAAGTACTTGATAAGTTGAGAGGAACAAGTTACAGAGGCTCCAGGCTTCCCATTTGTGTATTTGCTCTTCGTAGTTATCGCTTCGTAGTTATTATATATAGGGCGTCCCGAGAAACCTTTGAACTACCGACCGCTTTGAACCCTCTCACATTAACTATCTACTATAGAGTTAATGGCCATTATATGCACGAATAAACTGTAAATGGGCGCTGGAAATGCTTTGCTTGTGGTAAATATCCCTTCTTCTAATGTCATTTATTTAATAAAGTTCTTAATGAATAGATTTATTATACGAAGCTTGAGCCTATGTCTCGTGTTCTAAGGAGCATTTTGTACCTTTGAAAATATTTATCGATAGAGAGAAACCTATAGTTTTGTTCTCGCTACTAACTTCGAGCATTGCCAATCATGCAATGCAATCAGATAGATTAAAGTCTCTCACATTTGATCTGTCCATTACACAACTATTCGCAAATTGCCCCATAATGACTTCTGATCGGGCTTGTTGAATATGCGGTTTTAATCAGCGATCGGAAAATATATATATATATATGTATGTATATATATTTCTGCATTAACTACACGCATATGGAGGAATTATCCCGAAAAATGCTTTTCAAATGTTCATATGACAGTGATCCTTTCATTTGTAGAAGTAGAATTAGGTCGTCGACATGTTTTTACAGCATTTCTCGTCGCATGGCAGGATTCAGTGATAAAGTGATCATAAAGAAAATACATCCTATTGTTATCACTTGGTTGTTTTTCTATGACGGTATTAAAATCTCATTATTCTCCATATAATAATGTTATATCGAAGTAAAGCATCATAAAGCTGTTAATCTAGTACAATGAACGGCTTTCCATGGTGCAGCCGTTCCACGTCACTTCATCCATCGCGTTCACCGTTTGCCACACACTGTATTTAGGAGTTCAAAAAAAAAACAACCTATAAGTAGGACAAAACCTCGACGACGCTACCACAATGAAAAACAGCAAAGTCAAAACTGAATATAGTTTCGCAAGCGTTGAGGTATGAGCCTGTCGATAATTTTGCCGAAGACGAGAAAATTGTAACACCATCATCATCTTTCCCTTGGCGGCGACTTTTATATTCACGAACTATAATACTATGTATGTGTACATGCATCAAGCTTTTTCCCCCTTACCTCTATGCGTCTTGGGGCTTTATGATTACGACTGCTCCTGCCATTAGGCACATTGTGTGCGCTTCTTGTTCGCAATATTCATTGTGTTAGTACATATCACTGTATAACCTTGTCTTTGCCACATGCACGCTTTTATGTGTACACGTGTTTGGTTGAGTGCGTTTTTAAACTGTGTTCTACCTTTTTGTCCACCTATCTAAAGTTCGGTACTTTTATGCCTGGCCTTAGACCACGATACTCGTTCCTAAGCTGTAGCGTAACTCGGTTGGTCACTGCCGACGTCTGAACCTTTGGCGTCCTTCGGGCGTAGCCCATATTGCTTTATATGTAGAGTCTCCCATAAGCGATTTCAAGTAACATACGCAGAACTTCGCATGCATTGATCTCAACAGGTCAGTGACACCAGTTGATATAGCAGCAACGGTAAATGAGAAGAAACAACCGGTCCAGTGAAATAAACTTCAGTCGTTCAGTGACATTTTCAATCGTTTGCCTTTGAAAGATGTAGAAGGTGTTAGAAGAGAGGCAGAAGATAAAGAAAGAATTACAGAAGCAATAGCGCAGTCGACTATCAGAATCATCTACTTGATCCAGCGTCCAAGTCCTGGGGACACCATTCGTAAGCGAATCGTGTGCCTTGTTGACTGTGAGAGCGCTAGCGACAACGCTGACAATCGATCCAAACGGAGGTAAGATGGATAAATGAATTTATCGACTGATAGCGTCGACAGCCACAACAACACCAGTACCAGCCATCGTAGATAAGTGTATTAATGTGTTAATTAGTATACGAGAAGCCCACGATAACTACGAAAACTTACGATGGACAACAAAAATACCAGAACATACTGACATGCAGGCAGGCGAAAGGACAAATCGCCAAAGATGCAGAGAAACTTGCGAGACTCAGGAGATGACGAAGAACAAGAAACAGACGAAGGTCGACAAGAAATAGGCACAGCAAGAACTACTGGTGTGGTCGAAGGTTGGCAGAAGTCCAAGCAAAGGCAGCCCGTTTCGGTTACAACACAGTTACCAGATGCCTGTGTTTGCCTAGTGATACATTCAGAGCAGGAATGTGTTTTGTCAATTGGTTGTCTGGCCGCGTTGTAGCCTTGGCTTCTTTCGAGTCCGCACGTGTCGCTTTGTTCGTACCTATATGTGTGCGTTTGCGGAGCGTGGATAGAGAGATGGACCCGCGAAACTGGCAGTTTTGCTCTCAGTCTAAAGACTTCTGATCAATATCAGTATAGCGCGGCCAGCAGCGACGACAGCACCAAGATACGGTACAGCGGATGAGCGCGCGACTTCGACTGGTACTATGACTGTTACTGGTGGCACGCAGAATGCATCGGGTCGATGAATCGCTCCGGTGCCACCGGCACGCACCCATCACAAATGGCGGCTTCGCCGACTGAACGTCAGAACTGCCAGGAGCTAAACATGTCGGTCGCGACGGGCAGATACATGCAGAAACTCACAAAGCGCTAACAAAATACAACCGACGTAAAACAGACAAAGAAACAAGAGGACAAGGACAACTCAGAAGCGCGTTAAAAAGCAACGGCAGAAGCAGCAGTAACCCATCAACTACAGCCTCCGTGGCGTCGCTATTCTAAATGGTTCCCAAAACACAAACATTAAGCTTGTTCTACTAACTGTATGGAATCCATATTTGTACGGGGGTCGACTTCAAGTCGTATTATATCGAATCAATAGCGACATTATTGCAGGAATAATACAACGTTGTTGTAATGCAAGCATGCTGCGCTCGTGTTGTTTGAATGGTCAATATGACTCTCTCGTACAATTGGTACAACCGTACACGTTTCTATTGTCCTGTATCTTCATCATATTATGAAAAAATAATACAAGACAGTGCTTTTTTTTTTGTAAACTACATTTATGAAATGAAGTGTTCTTCAAAATATAGAGCGTTTCGAGAGATACGTTTTGGGAGCGAATCCGGGAAATTGAAAATAGCCTTTTCCGGATGCCCTTATCAGATCGTGCGTATATGAGTTGGAAGCTTATAGAGCCTCATTCGAATACAGAAATATAGCAAAAGTAAGCCTCAAGATAATAGAAGAAATAAACTTATAATCGCCTAAAAAAAGAACGCTTGCAGTTTCCCACACACAGAGAAAGGGCAAACGTATTCAAGTCAATCCTCGACATAGTACTGATTTTTTAAATTTATTACATTTATATTATGGCCCATTTGTCTATTTTGAAAAACAATGAGCTCATATGAACTACGTGACCACGCAGAGAAGAAGCCTAAAAAGAAAGCATACGTGTTTATGATTGATTCACAAGAGAGCGTCAGCTAATCGATAAAATATAACATTTGTGTGCATAAATTGGGCTAACCGTACGCTATAACGTGTCTGTTACTCATCTCCATTTGCCTCGCATTTGGAATGACCCAAGTGGCTACTTAGTGAAATCTATTTGTGTGCGAAAAAGATAGAGACTCACTCACAGACATATATGCAGTGACTATTTCTAAAGATGCCAATCAATTTCTGTTTTGAGTTTAGTGAGGGTGCGGGAACAAAGCAGTCTCAACTATGTTGACCAGATCAATTGCAGCAATAAAGCTCGCACCACTTGCGGACACCTGTGAGCAATTATGCAATTCTGTTCAATCTCGATTGTATACAAGGCATATGAGTCACTGTTACCTGCTTTTTTCTACGTGAATACCAATTAGTCTACTTTGTACACACCTCGGCTCTAATGCGTTACGGAAAGCTTTGTATATGAGCCGAATCCGACGGCACGCTTCCCGAGTTTAGCGCAATTATCCTAACACCTTGAAAATGTTACGTAAATTAAATTCCACAACGTTGTTAGAGTTGAGCTTATGTAGAGAGTCCTTCTCTGCTACTCTGAACAACACGCTTTCTCCTACGGTCTACCCTTGTGGCTCCCAGATCGGGTTTTTCGCACTATATAACCTATAATAAGCTGTAACCTGTTTTCGACATAACGGCAATTTGTTTTATCGTGCTCGACAAGTGTATGTACGGTAGACATGTGACGCCTAGATTTTATGCCCCCAACTCAAGAGATTTCTTCGAATTCTCGAATCTCATCTTCCGCTGTTGTATGAAGTTGAACGTGTCCGGACCAGTTTTGATGCACACATTTGTTTGTTCAATCATTTTCATACGATATTTTGCTCAGAGTGTTCAAGAGCGTTGATGCGCGTGACACATACACATTGACCCAGTGTTGTTGCCTATTACTTAGAACGAAGAAAAGAAAGAGGCGTCGGAGCGCTCAAGCATGCTCTGTCTGACTCGTTGGTTTGTGGGCTCCTAGGCAAGAGTTGGTCTTCATCC
Organism: Varroa jacobsoni; assembly: GCF_002532875.2. Taxonomy (NCBI): domain Eukaryota; kingdom Metazoa; phylum Arthropoda; class Arachnida; order Mesostigmata; family Varroidae; genus Varroa; species Varroa jacobsoni. The sequence continues at coordinate 83,423 of NW_019214170.1, read as the reverse complement.
CTTCACATGTCGCATCATTCAAAATAGCCTACAAATAGGTGTGTGCAGGCGTTGTGGTAACTATGTCAAGCAAGATCGTCATTGATTAAGGCTATCCGTATCTCTGCCACTGTCAGGTCTAGAAGTGGTATCTCGTGCCATTGTTTAACAGTACAGATCCAGAAGATCGTGGCGTTTTAACAACGGAGGCACGAGACAGTCATAAGAAACAAGCGCGTCGCGAGCAACTAACTTGCATTATATGGCTGTGGACGATCTCTACAGGACAGATTTTTATCATTCGTAAATATCATTACGAAGCATAATACCTCAGGAAAATCCGAATCGCTCAGGATCAACAAACACATCCTTTCTTTATGCGCGCTCAGTCATAGTCGTGCATCTTCGTTACTTTACCGATGCATCATTTTCTTAACTCATCTCCCGCTTGAAAAGATGAATTGAAACTCTGACTACAGTTATTATAAACGCATTTCAGTATAGACATTCGTTTGAGAGATGCAGTAGAAAATGTCAGCGTCTGATTCAATTTACACGTTCACTCCTAGTGTAACTATTACTTTTGATGATTGCATGTACAGTGTATGTGTGTTTGCTGTCTAACTAACTTTGGGCTAGTTTTCAAGTTATAGTTATGGAACACGATATCGATAATTATCTTACTTGAGCATAAGGATAGACACTAAGCCGATTTATCGTTTAGTCATGGTAGAATATGTATGAATATAACGGTTTTTATTATAGGCTTTATAAAGGTTGTTACATTTTTGTCACTTTTCTTCATAAATTGATTCCAATATCATTAACGCATATGTTAATAGTTTGGCCAGCTATAGTTTACAATTCAAATATACCTTTATTATGATAAATCATAGTCAAAATGTGGAGAAATACGTTTATCTAAAGAAATGTGTTGTTTTCTATAGATGTTACGTATCACACATATTTAAATGATTGAATGCTTCTTTTTCAGCATAATTGATTGTGTTCTCAAAAGGCGCACGTTCACGGTTGTTAAGTCTATTACATAAAGATCCAAAGTAGCGGCTTTCCAATATGGCTCTGTGTTAATAAATGCCCTTCTCACAGTACCTAGAGAGAGATTTGCCACTAGCAACTTTTAAAACAAATGATTATACATAATTTTTAGTGCATATATGGTTTTTAAGGATTTAGTGCTAAGGCCATGGTTACATCTAATTGCCAAAGATAGTTTTAACATAAAAGAGAGGTGAAACGATTCGTTGACTGCTTGACATAAGAATGTCTGCGGTAATTTACCTTACATTCGGTGTTTTCGGTTTTCAATAAAGTATTATTACTATGTGTAGTGTACTTAAATTGGCCATTTTCGTTCATCTTTTAATTCATACATTGATGGACACTAATTGCAATAACCTAGTTCTGACAACTGTAGAGAACATAGCAACGGAACCGTTCCGAAGGCATATTTCCCACTCGATCTAATCTGCAGCGATTTTCTAAGCTAAGTGCTTCATGTAAATGAGCTTCTTGAAAAAAAGAAACTAAAGAAGGCCTGTAATAGTCGGCCTAAAGAAGGATGATGATGATCGTTGTGCGATTATCGTTTTAGTTTAGGTACGTTTATGCTTATTCATCGCTATGCACACGGTTCAGCAAAGCCAATAGTAGGTGCGATGATCCAATTGGGTGCAAATGTGTATTTTTAGAGTTGTATACCCCTTCCGCCGCGCACCCTCCCCTTTGTTCATTTTAACGGAGCATTCCCTGTACAGTCTCGTTTTCTAAGACGATCGTCCCAGTTCTTTCTGTTCTTCGTCTTCTTTATTTCTATTTTGCGTCTTTCCTTTGGTTTGCTGCCTAGCCGTCGAGAATAGCGTCAGTCGGCGTCGGAGTTGGATGCGTGAAGCTATTCACTTTGACTAGTCCACAGGCTGCTAAAATCGACCGAGCCTAGCGCTTGCCAGCCGGCACCCACATGCCGTTGTATTTAGAGTCACATCAAAGCGCTACGCTGCTTTAACACATCTCCATGCCACACATCTGGTCACATCTCAAGACCACCACAGATATCTTACTACTTACTACTACTATCAATTCGGGGTCCTTCTTACTTCCCCACTCAAATCCCCCCGTTTTCCCTCGGATTCAAGTAACCTGCGTGCTCCTCTTTTCTCCCTCACGGCGGACTATTCTTTTGGCCTGGAAAGAGAGCACTTTAGATGTCCACTGCTATTGCCAGCGCCCGAAGGGAGGAACATCTGGAAACTCCACGATCGCCATTCTCGTCGGCCAATGGAATAGAGGGCGATTGCTGAGCTTAGCGATTCGATGCAGACGGCTCAATGGAGGAGTCTTAGAGATATAATGCTTCTCTTAAAAAAGAAAAGACAGAAAGAAAGTGAATAGACACACATTTTGGGTTTGTGCCGGTTGTAGCTGTCGACTGGTATCAGCGTCGACCGCAGTGGGGGAGGCAGTGCAAGACGATAGACATTCAACCAGCATGATCATCATCACCGCCATCGCTACAAAGATGACTACGACGAGAAAGATGAAACGCGAGCAGGAAAGGCATCAGCAGAAGTGGCACACTCCAAAGCTATTTTTTCGTCCTTTTCTTGCGCGCACGCTGGCTATCCACGCCAATTCGCCTATTCCTAGTGATGCTCATTGGTGCCGCGCTGTTTTTTAGCTGTTTTAGTATTGCTGCAGTATAAAGCGAAAACTGCCTGAATACCAGTCTCTAAAGAAGCAACAGCGTGCTAGTACTATAGCTCATATCCTTTTCCTCATTTTTTCTTTACCTCCGCTTCAGCGATTCGCCGTGTGCAGGATGTGTCGCTCGCGACTGTCTGCACTATAGCGCATTATGACCCGCCAGTGACAAGCTGCGGTGTGTTGACACAAAAGGGAGCTGTCGAAAAACATATCTAATGGACACATCCAGTGCGGCGCACCCTTACAACTAGCAATAGGCGGTTGGCAGGTAGTCTACGATAAAATCGCGCAGAGGCAGCGGTAACCACTCAGCGTAGCCAAAATGGTATCATATGCAATGATCTCTAGAAAAAGAACAAAAAAAATCAAACTTGGACATTACTAGCTGTCAGCGCAGATTTTGATAGACAGTTACTTTCAGTGATAGGCAGTGGTATTTCACGTACCTATGCTCTATCGCTGAGATTAATCTCTTGGTCGCTCGGCTTCTATTGGTGTAATTGTGACTGCAGTTTAGATTTATCATTAGGCCGAATTTCCGGAAATGTTGGGGTACAAGTCGAATAAAATTTATATATATATATATTTATATATAAAGTTTTTATATGTAGTCAGCAAGAAGATCCCTGTCTTTTTCAGTCCTTAATTATTCACAATTGCGTATGCAATTTTTGGAAATAGGATACGCGGTATGCGGTCACGGTCGTCGTTGATTATTGCGACAGCGTCACTATGGTAAAAGCACGAAATTAGTGCGACACATCGGTTTTCTGTTGTACTCGATACAACGCGTAATAACGAATGGAAGGAAATCCTCCATTCATTATCATCTATCGCGCGAGCCACTCGCGAACAGCGCCTAGGATATTGGACACAGAACGAAACGTTACCGTTGTCATCTTAATACGACTCCCCGCTTATTCTTCTTGACTATAACTTTTTCCAAACGTACAGCAGAAGCTCGTGACCACACCAAGACTCCGAGCGACCTGAGACGGAAGGGGACTTCTCCGAGAAAGCTGGATGTAGTAAGGAATGGTCTGGCGGCTTGGAGAAAAAAGGCTATACTTCGGGCGCAGGATAAGCCAGCACGACCCTGCAAGGCTTGATACTACAGTGTTGTCGATATAGGTAAAGTGGATGTGATATGAATACTTCTTTTCCTAGTCTTAGTCTTTGTGTCTTCTTTTTTTGAGCACAAAGAAATAACTATATTTGTGGATTTCCGGCACGACACGAGGCGGGTGTCGATACTCATCAAGATACACATTCAAACACCTAGAAGGCCACATAAAATGTAGGAAGAGTCGGTGAACGCAAAATCGTCGCCGCTTACTTAGAGGACAAGGAGAAACGCAGCGCACAAAGGCAACGAGGATCGGAAGGGAAAGGAGCGAGCTATCACCACCACCTTTATTACTGCTGTGAAGGAATCAGAGGAAGAAGATAAAAAATCGAATATCTTCTCTCTATCGTCAGCCGAGATGACGTCCGTTGAAAACAAAGAAGATAGAAAAATCCGATTCCGGCAGGAAAGGAGGATACGCGACGAAAAGAATCAGATGGAAACCGGCAGAGACCGAGACAGAAATATGGGTCGAATGGTCATAGCTATGGCAATACCGATGGCGGCTGCGATATTGTCCTGGAGTAGAGTTATGGTAATGCTACTTCTTAGCAGTTGGTATCAAAGTCTACGACAAGGCCTCGCTATGTCTTCGGAAGATCCTTTTTCACTAGTGAGCCAAAAAGAAATGGCAACAAATAGAGATCCACATTCTTTGACAACGCACGGCAGGAACTAAAATTTGCTTTGCTCAAGGAACAGAATTACTGTCGATGACTAATAATGCACCTGGATGTTCCTAACTGTTAGTTGAAATCATATCCATTGGTAATTGAGCATGCAATTATATAATAAACCAATAAGCAAAACAAAGAAGTAAGCAAACAAGAGCTGTCGACGATTATAATATGCGTTCCGAGAATAAACAGCGAACCGGAAATATATGATAACTTGTCGTGTACACCTTATGAAATCCTAAACATTGATAAATCTAGCTATATCGTGTAGCCTAATATAACTAGTTCCGTTTAAAATATTGAACGTGCTCGAACGATAAAAACTCGCTGTGAGCACTCATTGCGGCTCTTATGTTACCATGTCTTATTGAATTTCCGAATATACGTGATATGCTCAGATCATACTTCTTTGATGTAGGTGATTGTTTATTGCCTCGCACGAAACCAAACCATTTCGTTGCTACGAGCATAAAAGCGTACGACTATAGTTGGAATATTTACATATATTTTATAAGAAACCACAGGTCCTTTAACTTAGTCTAAGGTTGATACTGATAGCATTTGAACACACAAGGTGAAGGTGGGCACGTATTTACGAATATATATATATATATATATATATATATATATGTATGTCCTGCTGCGTTCGTTCAGCCTAGATATTATCGCATGCCCTACCTGCGGTGTATTGGAGATTATTTATACCGCATTAGGTTTTTCGCAGAAAAATTGGTGTGCCTAGGTGTCGGTTTTACGAAAAATATAGTAGTAGCTAAGGTGGCCAAGCAATCAATAAATGCACTTGCTTTTTCAAGGGCACGCGCCATTTTTCTTCGTGAATTGAGATCTTTTGTATGTTTCGTAGGAAAAAGAAACACTACACACTGTCACTAAAATATTAAACGCTGCATTTCGAAATATAGTGTAGCAGATGTGTGACAAGGGAAGGCTTCTCGTAGCGCCCAATAGTCTGATCATTCGAGACAGCATCGGATCTGCCTGCACTCACTGTCGCGGCACGGATCATCCGTGGTCTCTTCTTGTGGGATACCATGACGGAACTCCGGACGCAATCGACAGCATTCTTCTTTGCTCTTTTGGAGTTTAATACAGCGTATGTGTGTTCTTTTTTCGATTCCATCCCGTAAGCGCTTCTTCGTTTCTGAACACGTCGTGTACACTAATTTTAACAGCTAGCCATCATAATATTCGCATTACGAGCTGTCCATCCACACGTACTCTACCACATTTCGGCATTTCCTGTTGTTCATAAAGACGTTGCCAGGCGATGTAGGACATTGAAAGCGTAGCCTTAAATATAGCACAAGTGTCCTTTTTTTTCTGAAAACAGAAGCGATGCAGGATACCTTGTCCATAGAATTGTTTTTGCTGTTTCAGCAACACATTCCTTTTACTCTCGTTATATTCTTGATGCAGTTTGTGTCCGTCTATTGCCTTGGGACAACCTATTGGGTAAGAAAAATATTTTCTACTCTCTTTTGGCAGTTTTTAAGCTTTCGAACATTTTATCGTCACCAAACGACCAAAGCGCAATCTCTCTAACCGTCACAACAATGGTTCTGCATAGAAGGTTCGCCCCACTTTAAGTGCAGAGTAGCCTGCATCAACAGCACGCACCCGTTGGATGGTTGTCAAGACTTTGTTAAAACCTTGAACACTTCCGTTTCACTCTTTCAGCGGATCCTGTCAAGTGCCCTGTACCTAAATAGGGATAGCCGTACAGAAAATTAGGGGACTTTTATGTGAGTAATAGATGGCTGAAATAGGTTGAAGCAAATGAGTAGAAAAGGAAGAACATTAACGCCACACGACCAAAGCTTCGTCAGTGGCTTAGAACTCTTTAAAAAAATGTTTGTAATGGTCTATTGCCAAATGAGATTTATACAAGCTAATGTGAAAAATAAACTTTTTGTTCGCTTGCGTTAACACTACTGAAATGCGATTCTTTAGCCTCATTATTTTTAGTCGGTACCCGTTGTCACTTTAATGTATATCAGGGATAATTGTTTGTGTACGGACATTCCATCTTTGAAATTTTTTTATCTTTGGCATCACGCGCTATTGAATCTGAACGAAAATGGTAACCAACTGCATCACGGCTGCTTTAGCTGTTATACCATTGTGTTTTGCTTAAAGTATTTGGTCAGTTTAAGCTATTTGTAGTTGTTACGTGAGGGCTATCGTTCATCAATACCTTCTCAGGAGCACACATTGGAAGCTCAACGATAACAACCATAAGTACGATACATGATAATTGATTTTCCAGAGAGTGGTAATAATTGCGCTGTCAGTAATAAGATTTAATTTTCTATAATATATATATATATATATATATATATATATATATATTCAAGTTTACATAGGTTGCAAATACGTTCTCATATGCTCAGTCGGTCGCGCTTTTTACCGGCTTCTCAAGCATCACAAAATTTAGCTAGTACCTGTCCGGTCTAACATAAAAAAACTCCACCTCTGAGATTGACAGTTCTACAGTTAAATCAACATTAGCACACATTAGCCAACGACACTCAGCGTGTGGGTTCACTCCACTGTGTTCTTCCGGTATGAACATCCGACATGAATCGGAACCCTATATCGAAGACAATTTATATCTAAAATTGAGCAAAACGCAGATACCGGATGATTTCAAATGGCCTGCGCCGTTGTCGCAATACCAGTTCACCACTGCAGTAGTAGAGATTTATTCATTCGTTCATTTACTGAGTTAACCGGTGGCGGCACCCCACATCGCGATGATTGTGTTTTCACACACGATTCGTCCGTCCCTGTTGCTGCTGTCTATCCCTTCAATATAATCTCATTTTCTTGCTCAACCTATCTATTCTCCAGCAGACTTTCGGAACGATCCATGTAGATTCTTGTAGCACACACACTACTCCGGTTCTCCTGATTAAGCAACCTATATACATAGATATTCGAATTCCGGTTGTTGTTACTGCATCTACCGGCCGCCACCCCAGTTGCTACCGCTCTTGGTCGCTATCGGTTGGTAGTAAGGTCAAACAAATAGATAGATAGATGATCTGTGGTGCGAAGGCACTTGCAAGTGTCTTCACGTCTATTTTCGAGGGAATTCTGGCGTGTTTCCGAAGGAAATAGCTCCAGCTAACTCGTCACTTCACTTCGACCCGCGTCGACGTTATCTTTATCACCATCTCCAACAGCAGCAGCTGTAGCAGCAAACGTGAGTGCAAACGATCATCATCAGCTGCGGCAAGAAGTATCTTGAAAATCTGGGCTCGCGCCGGTCGTTCGTTCTACCAAAGTAGACTACCGTAGACTACTTTCATTGTTAACACAACCAAGCGCTCTATACTATGAAACCACGATACTCTCTAAGCGACTACATCTCACAGAGATAGCGCAGTACCTATTGCTAAAGTACCATCAGCAGCAATGCCATTAGAGTCGGAAACGAGATCGTATGGGTTATACGACATTATTTTTTATCTATAGGATAGAAATGAATGGATCTATTTGAATGTGCGACTCTGGGGTAGCTCCATCTACCCGGGGCGTATCGTAGCTTTCGATGTACAAGCATAAAGCTGGCGTTATTGCTGCTGCTTTCCTATTCATCGTTCTTGAGCGACCCTTGTCGTCATTGGCTACTTCAGCCCTACTCTGGTCTTCTTCGCTTCGTAGACCTACTCACCAGCAAAACCCCACGGCTCGCACTACTTCAACAAGGCCCTACTCGAGCTGCCGGTTCAACCAGTGGCTACTACAAGTAGCGGTGATGATGTGGTTCGGTCCAACAGGACAACCTGCATGAGTACAGGACTGCCATGCCAAATGAAGTATCGGCTGTGAAGATGAAGACGACGACAAGCTATGTTCGTGAGATAGTAACGTTATATTTATTCGGATGTAGATCTTATACTATACACAGCATAGCTGAATGTAAGCGTTGATATACCCCGATGGTATGCAGCTTACATATGTGTGAGCTAATGTACGTTGCGTAAACTATATACCTAAGCAGCCAGGCACAAGCGTTAAAACGATGGTGTGGTGAGCGAGCGCTAGTGCGTGAATCGGGCCGAACGGAACGAGTCAGCGAGTCCTCCTCCGGTTGAGATGGTTCCGGCGGAGATGCTCGAGCAAAAAAGTGAACTCTATGGCGACCGCACAGCCGCCTGCAATCTGAGGTGTCAGCTGTGTACAAGGTCATCCTCGACATTTTGCTTGTTCAGGATCAGGGCTGGCCGCACTTTTTAGTTGGTTCTGAATCTTTATATTTGCGCTGCGCTTAGGTAATCAGCTGTAATGATCAATTCCTACAAGGGTAATCCAACTTCTATCTAACGAACTTGTTCTGTCTCCCATAATAGAGCAAAACTGAAATTAATTATGGTCTTTAAATTCAACACTTAAACCTCACATTGGCCCTTTTCATTTCTGAGCTCAAGTCTTACAGTTTAGATACTACTAAAGAGAACAATTTCAGCCCTACGGTTTTGTTTGAATTGTAATTAAAGACATATTATAATACTGCGCATATCTACCATATTATGTTTAGACTGCGCTCTGTCTAATCTTAGGTTTAACCAGATTATACTGCCACGAAGGTTTGTGAGGAGCGAATACTTAGCAGGTTACTGATTTCGCTGAGTCTTTAGAGAATTAAACATAAATTCGATAAAAGAAGGTTACTAGTATTCTAGCTCGGATAGACCTTTAGAGTTTATCGAAGTCCCATCTTCAGTGAAAGAATTTTGAATATTCCATGCTAATTCTTAAAAGCACTTACAACAGCGTAATATTTTTCGTACTACCGTTTCAGTTTTTTTTAAATCTTTATTTGGTTATGTAGAGATTCAAGCAAATCGGCGACCTGCTAACTATTCGCCTCTCACAAAACCTGATTAAACCTAAGATTAGGCGAAGCGCACTTTAAACATGGGATGCAAGTCACTGCAGGAAAAAATAGCGCTACAATAATGCAGTCAGTAATTAATAGCTGTTCCACAAAAAAGCTTGACTGGTTGACACGGGATGGCTCTAACGACAAAGACGTGTTCCGCTGCCATGAGCAAGGACCTTTCTTGTCGTCTGTCTACCAGCAACAGGTGACATTGATGAAAGCATTATGGTATGAGACCTCTCGAATACGCGGTAAATGGAGACGTAGGTGCAGCAGATATCTGGGGAAATAGTCACGACCCAACTTTCTCTCTCACTACTTATGTGTTTTTCTTCCTTTTCCTTTATTTCTTCTTCCTTATTTTCGACTTGATGAACTGCAACACTCGGCTTTCGCTAGTCGACCCTGCAGAAGCCCTGCTAGACATATGGAAGAGGAGAATACCATTGTTGTTATACTAGTAATAGTAGCGGTACGAGAGAGAGATACAATCTTTCCCGATGACGGCCAAGTGACGACCATCGTTGAATTAGATACTGATCGACTCATCCGAGTCCTCTTTTATTTTTATAGAGAGCAAGCTTGGCTAGATATTAGAGCCTCATAGGTAAATCTTCATTGACAAAATCAACTTTGGATAGATTAAAAGAAGCGTGTATGTGATATCTATGTATCCTATACGCTGTTGATATTCTGTGCATTAATGAGGCGACGGGAAATCATCCCCCGTCTCCAGTGTACGGTAACGAACGCTAATAGCTGTGTTGATGATGTTTACTCCAGAAAAGTCTCGATTCTTCGGGCATTTTAGGTTATCCTTTACTACACAGATACCAGAGAATAGAGTGTATCCGTGATCTTCGCTAACGAGCAGCTCTGTCATCATCGCCATTGGTCATCCTGCAAAGAGACTAGAGCATTCTGCTTAGCCTCCTGCTGCTGCCATTTGTTCATAGTTCATCGAGCGATCTCTTTCGTATGTTTGCTTGTTTCTCGATAGCTGCATAACTGCGTGCTGTTGGACGTGCTCTTACGCGTTCTGCCCTAAAGTAAAACGAGCATTGTATATTTGCCAAACATTGGAAAAATGAATATTTATACGCGCTAGGTATCTATGTATAACCGGTCCAACCACCTAATCGTCAGTAGTAATATTTCATCGCTTGATATTGTCGACCGATACTTCCAAGTCAACAACTATTGCTTATGTTGTCAACGGCAGAGTTTCTTTTTGTTGTCAGAGCTATTTTTTAACTGTTAGCATTGTTGTTCTTTCGACACTGGTTACAAGTAAAATCGCCGTCGAACTGAACAATGAAGGTGCCAAGAATGATGCCTGTACGTTCTTAAACTGTATTGAAAACCTTCTCTCGATATTTGGAGCACTTACTAGTTTTAATCAGCTGTCCGTGTCAGCTCTCGACGCTCACTAACATCTCTCGCTTTAGACCGAGTGCGCCTGCTTGTAACATTATTCATCTGCTGTATGCGAAATAAATATGTAATAAACAGCAAAATTAGATTTCAAAGATCCCGATGGCTTGCGCGCGCCTCATTTTTTTTCAATGGATTTGTTTTTTTTTATTTTATATATAGAAAATTGTAGTAAATATCTAAAAACCTATTCTATTTCTGTCGCATGGACTGTCGCCTTACTAAAACGATTATGCTAAGTGTACCTGAACAGAACATATCCAGAAAACGTGCAAACGTTATTTCCGGAGAGTAACCCTCACGTGCAATTTCAGTCAGTCTTCAATGTGGAAAGGGACTTGTCAAATATATCTATGTTATGTTAAAAGTAGGTACTAAATTCTAGCAGCAGTCAAAACTTAGCTAGAGTGCCACGAAGATTATTAGCAAACTGCCTACGACGTCAAATAGGCATATATCTGTTTTTTTTAACTTACTTCCTTTCTAGTTCAGAAGCTTGACATTGTCTTTGATGGGGCGGTACCAGGTGAAAGCAACCATGGGCGTGGGAGGCGCCACTTTGCCATCCTGAGAATATCGGCCGCTAACAAAGTTAACACCAATCATAAACAACAACAGCTATGAGAGCAATCATAGAAGCAACAGACAGCAGCCAGCCCCTATTCAACAGAGATTAAGAGAAATTCTCGCTCGAGTGATCTCATCTGTTCTCTTCAGAATCCGACGTCTATCTGACGTTTGATGCTGCGGACGTAACATTCATTCAGTCATTCGCTATGCGCGAATAAGTGACCGAGCAGCTTGAATTACGCCTTTTGAAACATGCTGACTTCCTCGTCTCTTGCTTAGGTTCTCTTATTTCTTCTTGTGTATCGAGTGCCTGTTTTTCGTCCACTCAAGTTGGCTAGAGTTTCCTCGATAGAATAATAATAATTATGATCATAATTATGAGCAGCAAAAAGTTAATAGTGACCAAACACGAACGCTGAATTACGCGACATTACAATACGAGAGTTACTGAAGAACTTATTTGTTTCATCGTCAACTTATCGTTTCCTACAAAGAGCGTAACTAATAAACAGTCTCAACGTTATTAGCTGTCAACTGTCACGCTTCAGCATCCCGTAGGCAGTTATCATAGACTACATCGCCACTTCAACTATGTGCAATTTGTACCTCGAAATCGAAGCAATTTATGTGGAAACTTCAATCTATACTTTCGACAACTTGTAATAGGCCTCTAAAATGTCAAAAATAGATAGGACCAACATCAGGGCTAGATGATATATTTGCAATATGTAACGCACTGTTGAAACAAATGGCATTTGATATAATAAATGGAGTTATATTGATGTTTTTATGATGCCGCACTTTTTTGTGCTTTTTTGTCCCTGTCGGCATCTCATAGGTTAAATCCTCGAAAATCACCGAATCACTTTCTTAACGACTCTTGGGAGAGCGTGCAGATAAACTAAAGGCGACCCATTAATTTCGGCCATATTAAAATTGGCGGTTAGTGCTAAATCTCTCCTGCGACGACCAAGTGACTGGAATGACAGAAAGCAAACGAGAACGCCTCAATGCCAAATGGCCAAAAAATAATGATGCTACTATAATTATTCGTATCCACAAAGCATGAAGTAAGCAACTATTCTGTTTCTAAACAAGAGGCCCAGCTTGCCACACACTATACAATCTATATTAGCACCTTCTGTCTCTTCCATATCAGTAGATACCACTTCGTGTGCTTGTTATCGTCACGTGCAAAATTTCGGCTCTACTTCATCGACACTCACCCGATTTACTTCGGTGTTTTCATGCCATCTGCATTTATGTTCACCTTTGCCAATGGTAGAAATAAATTTAAAACGGGACACCGACATCGAAATCGCAATTCTACTAAATTGTTTGCCAACTGTTGTCGTCGCGCTGGACAACATTGTTTTGGCTCCTATATTATGGATTGGAACTTTAGACACATCTAACGTGTTTGTATTATATTATTTGGGAAAGAAATTCATCATTATAGATGGATACTGATATGGCAAACGAACAAAGCTTGAACGCCTCACCTTCCCATACCACGTGCACCATGTACAAACGCACAACTGCTCGTTTGACAGATTCAAGCGAAGTTATAACGCTTTATAGCAAGCCTCTTGCGGTCTAAGTTACACACGAAAACCTCATTTATAATCCTTTAATTATCGTATGCGTAATGCTTAATAGGAGCCATTGTGGTTTGTTGCAAGATGCTCAGCTTCATTGTAAGACGCGTGTTGAACCTAAGTCTATGGTAAATAGTCGATATAAATTGTCTTTAATAAAAATAGATAATGAATGCTATTAGAAATTAGCATTTATGCTTTAGCCATTTAAAATTAGTGTCTGTTATTATATACAATAAGACGGAATAACGTCATCCTATGAACGGAATCAGCGTAATTTTCCGGTTGTTTGGTAGCTTTTTTTTACTCTTTGCTCAAATAGGTAGAACATGCAGTGTTACACCATTTTGCTAGGGGTAGGGCGGTTACATTAATATTCTCATTATTATTTGCCTTAAAGATCGACTACTTGTTTTAAAATATCTAAAATATAACACGACGAAAATGTCTAGCAGCAGTAATTAACCCATCCAGTGTTCACGTGAAGCACATACGTATCGGCAGACTCAATATGACTTAGAGTTAATATTCTAAAATACAAACGCATCGGGCTCGGCATAAGAATAAACATTGTAAAATAAGCGGGCTGTTCTTTCGTTTACCAATTGATCGCTGTTATGGACGATCTAAAACGTAGAGTAAAAAGCAAAAGTGCCAGTAATAACGATACAACGGCATTCTACGTACGGACGAACGAATAAAATAGCAGCAGCACAAAAGATTCGATTGGCGATGAACACACTTCATTTTAGGTTATATTAGCTCCCCATATGCGACTCGATGATACCTAACACCTCTTTTTCGATTTGACTCCGCCACGTTGAGGCTCCGTTGAGGCGCCATCTGGTGTCCGGCTTCATATCAAAAAACGAAGCTGCTTTGGTAATGCAGAAAATAAAAGACACGAAGCCACTGTTGGGGTTACAATAAAACGCTACCGTTGATGTTTGACATTAAACTATGATGTAAGGTACATGTATAATAGGAATATAAGGAAGAGGCTAAGTTGGATAAAAACACATTTTCAGATAAAAAAAAAAATGCTTCTTTTGCTACGCGTCACTTCTACAGTATAACACATAATATGTAGTTGTGAGGACGGAATTCTTTACATTACAAAACATATATATATTCAGCTGTATTATTTTGAAAATAAATAGGAGAGCAACAAAAAATGATCGGAATACTAGCAGTTTAACACGTTTCTTATCAAAAAAAATCGCGTTCTTTCGTCTCAGGATTATGTCTCTGATAAAACTTTTTTGCGTTACTGCTATCTGTATGGTAATGTAGGCTGTTTTAGCATTACTTTTATTCAGTTTACAATTGACAAAGCAGCGTATATTTTGTAGTGGAAATGTTCCTCATGCTGATTTTTTTCGACGTACTGTGTTTTATTGAAGATGCTCGCACCTTTAGTTGAAACATCTCTAAGCATTTTCCAAACGTCATTAGTAAAACGTACGTTGAGCTTTAGCTAGCTCTCGATTCCATAAGGAATGAGTTACTGTGTCTCAACCGTCAGCTAAATAGAAAGGCTTGGTAGCACTGTATGCGCAGATCCGAGGGAATATCATCACTTGCGCTAATGGCTCATCTTAGTTGTTTCATTTTGTATACGTAATTCTATATCTATAAGTTCAGGCGACTGCGCGAACTGCAGAGCATCGCATTGTGCCGCTGAATGAATATAGTGGCGAACTAAATTAGGTAGAAAATTAGGTAAATATATCTTCATTCGGTTAGAACTTAAATGCTGGGATAAGCTTACTCCAAATAATGAGTTGATTATGACTCACACATTACCATTTAAAATTGAGTACGGAAAAACTAACACCTCAGTTTACTAAGTCTCTTACCAAGACCGATAATCTGTTCGAATTGTTTATGCAAACGCCACCTCGGGCCGTTCGAATGAGGATTTCCTTAAACTAGACATGGATTTGGAAAAACTAGAATTCATGTACGATAATGTCGTCTATGTGTGAATCGTAACTGTTATCAGAGATCTGTTCCTTGCAACACTCTTGTAATTTTAATTATACATGATCGTACGTATGTTATGATCGTATGTAAACGATTTAGAGAATTGCTCCGACGCTAACCGTGGCAGCCTTAACTTTTCTAAATGAATCTTAATTACTTGTAACACTATTCAAGTCATATTTTGCCAAAATTTTACAGGGTTTGCGAAAAAACTTACTTACCAAACCGATTCTAGCGGTCAAGTTCATGTTGAGCTTGATCGTAATCATCATAATCATGGCTGATCTTATTACGATCAACAGCTGCAAACCGTTCTTAGCTGAAGCTATTCATAAACGAAAACAAAGAAGGTAAGTTTTTTTAGCTATTATAGAGATATATGTATTAGTACTTGAGTATATGTTTGTGCGATAGTCCTATAAATGTCCTACAAAACAGCTTTACCGGCGTCAGAATTGCACTAAGAGGAATTCATGAAATGCTTCGTGCGCTGGACGTGTCCAATGCTAAACCACCCGCGTTGTTCAAGCATCCAACAAGCAGCTTCATAGTAATGTCCTACTCTTTACGTTTGAAGAAATAGAGTAAGAAGCTGAGTGGATTACTAACCATAAAGACTTGTTGATTAGTGCTACCGTTGTGTGGCAGCGAAATTCAGTTTGTCAGAGTAACCTTACAGTGCTTCCGTAAAAGATCTAGATTAGCAGAAGTACGATACTTATCAGTGGACTAGAGTTTTAACTCTTTTAATATTCTAACGTAATCTAAGGTAATTTGGACTAGCTTACTGAAGCCAGATCTTTTCATTTCTGACATCTGGAACTGTTAGTTACTTTGACCATACGCTACGACAGGCTACCCGGCTCAAAGGATTAATGGGTTACCAGTCCGTTAGAAGAGATAAATAAACAGTACATTTATATTTTCCTATGACCTAAATGTAATTGAAAAGATACGCATTTTGCAGTCTACCCAAAGCGGAGTATCCTCTTGCCATAAATAGATTTAAGCGCTAATTTTAATTCGTGTGATTTGTTTTTCAAGGTATCCTTCAATTGGCAGAGAAATGTTTATCGATTCAAAACGGCCATACCACTTAAATCAGTTGGGTTAACTATTAGCGTAATGGAAGCTATCGGCATGTCAACCACGTGTACAGCAAGCGTCTTAAGAGTAAGATTTAGATTTCGGCAATGACGAGAACCTCAGCAAATGAGTAAACGTTAAAATGTACTACGCCTCGTAAATATCACACGACAGGTTATACACATTATGCACAGGACCTTTTGTTCTATCTTGCAAAGGCTTACATATACACACACGCACACAATAATACGCATAAGGCATATCAGCGTATATCGGCTGCCGGTATCGACGAGTTTTGTGGAGGCCTTCCGTAGTCTACTATCGTATATTTAAGTTGACCTGCTCAGCTGCCACGTGTCCGGATGACCCTTCGAGAGGCACAAACACATGGAGGGAAAAGAGGAAGGGGGTTTTCGATTGCTACCTCTATGTAGGCTTATCGTATATAGAGTTGTAGGAAAAGCTATCGTATGCATCGGACACGGATTTTCAACGCAGCACGAGTGAGTGCCTGGTAGCAGGGTCATCAATTGCTGCTCAGTACACGGCCTCGACGGGTTACTAGACTGGTTACTACTGCAATAGAATGAGGCATGAAGTGGCTCGTGTCTGTGTGCATCTAAAGGAAGATATCGGCAAAAGCTATCCCGCTAAGAACTGCGGTATCAAACCAGCTTGATGCCCGCCATAGCAGCGTTCCTGACGCTTGACTACCAACTAACCCTATCACGATGGATGAACTACAGACTGCCGACGCTCCGCACCAGATGGCGTCTACCGCGCGGCCGTCTGGTCAGTGGGTGATGACCGCTCTGCCACTCGCTTTGATACTCAAACATGTGCATACGCAGATACGTGCTAGTACAAGAAATCTATCAACCAATTCGCTGTTTAGATTCAGAACTAACACTAGTTTTTGGATAAAGAGGAGAATTGCAAGGTGAAAGGGTTAGCGATCGCCATTGATTTGGCCGATTATACAAATTTCTCTTAATTTTCCCATTAGTTAACGCATCTAAGAGAATATCATAGGGGAATTTGACTGACTTTTTATTTAGGACAGCTATATTTTCTGAGTTGTGAACCCAGTATCGTTTCGAAGCTACGGTAATGAATTTTAACAAAAAAAAAACCCAATCAGTTTTAGTCTATTGTTGGCTACATCTATTAGATTTTTAGCGGTACTATCGTATTTAGCGGTTTAGGATTTATAATGTTAGGGTTGAGGAAAGGTAGCCTCCGTATTATCTCAATGCTAGAGAAGACTGAACCAACAGAGCTTGAATGCATCTACGACAAAACTGGAGAGTGAAAATTAAACAACATGCAGTGGTTAGAACAAGGATCCATGTTAACAATACCTTTTACTCAAGTAAGTATTCATCCCTTGGGTATGATCAAATGGGCTCTTCCAGTTTGCTAGACAGTCCTTTAAAGAAGGAAACTTGAACATGGTCTATCCAGATAGTAAGTAGCAGTACTTCCTATGAGCAACGTGCTGAAATCGACTACTATTTTATAAGACAACTAGCCCCAAGTTGCACGTAGTCTCAATCATCAAGATGAGAATTGAGGATAGCGCAATAAACCATGCCTTTTTCTATAAACAGCAATTCGTCTAGCAGAAATGTTAAAAAAATAACATTTTTGAGTTAACTTTTAACAACATGATTATATATATATATTAAGCACATTATAGATCCCTGAATGGCTTTTTATGATCGTTACCGCAGGAAGTGATAGCCAGCTGGATTAAGTATCAATGTCCCATATCTGACCTTCCGAACAATTCTGTGCCCTCCTGTGCAACGGATATTCCAGCTGTTTGTCTACTGTTCGATCAGCAGGTCTCATCTTGCACGGTTATAATGCATATGGCAAAAGCGCTGTCAATGCTTCTTCGAAAGGCATTTACTCAGCTTGTTAGCCAATACGATGACCAACAAGCTTTTTGATGCTCATCAATGTAATTTGATGCAGCTATATTGAATATATCAATCAACGAATTGACGATGACTGTTCGCTTGAGCTGACGCTACACGTAGTCCGGGCATCATGGTAGCTCATAGTAGAAGAGGTTTTGTTATGAGTTCGCCTCAAATTGTAAATCATCTGGTCGACTGCTACGCGCTAAACTGATAACCAAGAGAATGAGCTTCCCCTTGCTCTTTTGATCCCAATAGGGGACTATGGGGGTCATGAGTGACCAGCTGTAATAAAATCTCAGCAGTTATCTAATATGTGTGCGATAGTAAAACACTTTCGTATAACCCTTTGAATGGCAGATAATAACTAGGGGAACTTGTTACCTGTACCGATAAAATTGACCAGAAAAGTGCCCAAATTATAAGAAGCCTTGAATTCTCGTTACTACCTGTGCATTGTGCAAGTGTGCTGATTTTAGACAGGCTTGCTGCAATTAAAAAATATATTGCTTTCTTTTAGCGTAGCATCCCATTTCGTAGAAGCATTCTGGATCCCGACCTATTGCATAGCATTTACTTCAAAGTTGCTAGTGCACATTGTATTTTTTTCAACACTTTGCTTAGTCCAAAAATTTACATCGGTGGTATCGTATTATATTTTTTAAAGTGCGTCAATGGACAGTATCTATTGTACTGGCCAAAGTGGTTGGTTGTCGTTGCTAACTCCAGTCTCTGGTAGCTTTACCGTTTCAACCTCCTTAGATTTTTTTGTGTGAATTTTTTTTGTTGTGCGAGAATATGTTCATCTGTTTTGAGTAATTCAAGCTGTAAAGTCTCATCGATGTTTTGTAGAAGACATGGCTGAACATGTAGAATCAAGGCTTGATGAGCTACATACCTAAAAATTCGTTATCCGAAGTGCCTGGTTGTGGCGCGGGTTGAATGGCACGAACGTCAAACAGAGGCTTCGGTAACGTTTGGTTAAATGGTTGTAAGTGTACAATGTCTTGTAAAAATAAGTAGACCGGTCCATTCTATCGCCCCTATTTCTTTCCTCCTTCAATCTACTTCTTCCTTTGTAGAAGGGTAGAACGCGACGCAATGCCGGTATATGTGCGCCTGCCTGCCTGTCTGTTTATCTGCCTGACTCCCTGTCCTCTCCAGAAGGTAAACGGCTGTTACGTGTACTTGCTTACATATGTGTGAGCAAGTATATAGATAGATATATGTATAGCAAGTACCACTGTTACACGCGTTCCGTCCGGCCACATGAAAAGAACAGCCGGTTAGCGGGCGCTATTGAGCTCAGGCTGCTGCTGTCGCTTCTGTCCCGGGTGCTAGTGTTTCGAGTCCAAAGGAAAGTTGGACTTCTTGCAGCTGCCGCTCGAGACCCGGATGCCCATTGACGGTTCGCTGGCTGAGACGTGTGCCAGGCTCATCTGCAGAACAAGACATCTCCACCCTCCTTGAATGGCTGCGCTTCACGAACAGAGAATAAGTCATTGATCAAAACGAGCAAACCAATCGTCAACTGCCGCATATGGCCACTGCACTGCCTTTATGAAATTTGACTGAAAGGGTGATTTGTAGTACCTGAGTAGATGCATCCATACATGTCCTTAACGATTTGTCCCATAATTTCTGACCAACCCATTAGGTTGGTCAGAATGTAATTTTTTAACATGCTATTGGCATATTTTGTTTCTCGGTAGACTCTGTTTAAGAATTACTACGCGTATGTTTTGTCGCTTACATGCTTACTGGGCTCATTTGTATTGGTTTTCTTCGTGACAGAATTTTGTAGGGAGAAAGTGTATAATGGAAGGTGCTTTTTTAGCACATCCGAGCTGCGAGAAGTGCAACTGTTAGAACATGTATTGCTTACGGGTTTCAATGGATCTTTTATTGTGTTCGATAACACTTACTGAAACTTGTTTCGAAACACTGAAACTATCGACTTCGCTTTAAACTACAAATAACGCTCCATAGGGCTGCAGGAGGCAGACGATGATGAACTGCCGGCTCTATGGCCTAAAATTCAATCAACCAAATTTTATTTATTTAACTTTTGTCAAAAATTTAATATATACGATCAACAACGCAATTTTCCAATACTAGAGAAAATATATAAAACCTTTTAGAACATTTTGCGTCACATGGGTTACACAAGTCTTGTTGATTTTATAAAAGTAGTTTGAGAATTGCCGGCTGTCCTAAATATGGCACCAGGGGGCAACGAGCGACACTATATCGGTCACAGTTTCCTCCGCGCTTGGAGCACCTATCTAGCCTCGAGAAAACCTGATCTCCTGCAAAATTTATATTGGAACTTATGCACGGTGAGCATGAGTGGCTATATGTCGGTTTAGCCAGTTCCATTCCTCCCAGTCACATCCGAAATAAAGAAATCCTCATCAATTTTCACGAACTGTCGCTCCAAGTTTCTAGGGTTCGTTTTAAAGGTTTCCATTGCTAGAAGCTTAAAGTGATCACATAGGCCTTCGGACACAGTGACAAGATGGACGAACCAATCTTGGATCACTATAAGTAGTTCCAGTGCTTTTTGTGAGAAAGGAAGCCCGCAGGAAGATTCTCTAGTCTTCTCGAACGATGCGTATCCCATACGCTGTATTCGGAGCTATTCTGAGGTCAAACAAACTTAAAATAGTTGCATGAACGATAAGGCGATTCTGTTGCCCATGCGGCCAACACAGCCTTCCCGTATTTTTCGGTGCCGTGCACA
Organism: Varroa jacobsoni; assembly: GCF_002532875.2. Taxonomy (NCBI): domain Eukaryota; kingdom Metazoa; phylum Arthropoda; class Arachnida; order Mesostigmata; family Varroidae; genus Varroa; species Varroa jacobsoni. The sequence continues at coordinate 62,666 of NW_019214170.1, read as the reverse complement.
ATGAAAATTCTGCCGTCTGCGAAGAAGGGCAACCCTACCTACTGAAACGGGTTTACATAGGCAAGAGGCGACGTAGCGAAATACACGGTATCCAGTAATCACTGTCCCACCTTCCTTTCTAAACTTTATCATCTTTGTCTTCGTTAAGTTTAAGGCCAGTACCAAATCTGTGACCACCCAATTTTATTGACGACTTCTCTCTTGTTTACATATAGGCGCTGCTTAGCGTTTGACAGTCTGCGCTGATGTAGCTTGGACTAAGAGATCTTTCGCCATCGGTATGTAAGTGCGAGTACTTGCGTGCTCTAAGAGAGAATGATTTTCACCCTAAAACTTTATCCTGTACCTGGCTACGTTCGTCAAAGGTAACTGAACTTCCTGCATCTTCTGGAAAAACTAGGATCAATGTGGGATCAAAGCGAGTATGTCTTAAAAGGTCGTTGTGTCACTCAAGTTCGACTAATCGATGGTTATAGTACTAGACGGTCGTTAGAATGACCAGAGGAGAGCTAGAGTAAGAAAACTGCGCTTCACGTTTATTGACAAGTTTGTCCACCACTACGTACCTTGATTTCGAATCAGTCGGCTACAGCTAAACTGCTGCGGGACTTAGTCGCTGGCCAAGTAAGGCAGTGACGTTATTCTCTACAAGACTGCCTACTCGACTACACGTCACTCTTGTGGCGTGAGGTAGCTTATCTTATGGTTGTGGAAAACGGTGATGCCCTCACTAGGGCAACCTGGTCTGTTGCTCTCAATTGCAAGGCAGTGCAGAGAGTCGAAACGCCGTAACTTAAGCAAGCTAGCTGCTCAAAACTCCGTCAGCACAAAGATATCTATGCTATCCACGGCTGTCACGGGAGAATAGCGCCAGAGATGCGGCCACCCCACAGTTCCATCATGCAATTCTTGGTTCTCACGGTCTAACATCACTGCAAACTCTGTGATCGTTCTTGTGAACGGCTGCACTGATTCAAGGTCTCGCGTACTGAAGCTAGCCCTGTAGTTCTCAGTGCCGCTAAAGCGTGTTTCTCAAAGCCCTCGATCGTTAAAGTGGGTGGAACTTGTTAGCCGTGGTCCAACCGTTTGGTTAATGCTGCTTTTCCCATCGGCGGTACTTTGACGTTGGCTTCGGTCGACGGCGATTCATATTTTTGGAGTTGACGCAACTGCTGGAATATTCGGTACTAAGGGGTCCGATTGAGCTGGCTGGATTTGCTATTTAAATTTCCTCTTATTGTTGTCATTAGTGGACTTCAAGTGAACATCCTCTGGCTCCTGCCCCTCTCAGTTATTAGGATTCTTACGTCGCAAAAAAGACTTTAGCTTCCTGGCAATGTTGTAGACAATCTTCTGCACCGCTCTAAGGAACAGGATGCTTTGGTATGGATAATGGAAGAGCCGAAAAATTCGCAAATTTTTGACCCACTTATTTCGCAATAATATTACTTGCAGTTTTGCTGTCCCGGCCAAAAAAAAACAGAGAACACATGTACGACATGATTAGAGTCCCTGAAAAACTCTCCACCTTACTGTTATATCTGTCCTTTTCAGGTTGTATGCATTCATGATAATTAGTCCATAAAGCTACTGCAGTTGGCCTATCGGTGCTCTTAATATACTTTTTAGCTTTATACACGACACTGTCAACATCCATTTTTATCGCCACACGAATATTCACTGACATTCTCTTAGAAAGAATCTCTCTCAGCGTGGAACCAAAAAGCTAAACAATGCCCATACTAGTGCTATCTTTTCTAGCGAAAAAGGTTTTCTCAAATATGACTCCTATTCCAGGATGAGGTACGGTCACCGGTGCCGCATGTTTCTGATTCGCGTGCAATTATGACACTAGCTTTTCCACACCATCACTCAATGAAAAAAAAACGCCACGAAACTCTTTAGCATACACATGTATAAACATTCATAAACTTTTCTGTTGACCAGTCTAATGTCGGAACTGAACATAACCTCCAACACCATTTACCTCCGAGGTCGATTTCCGAATTAACCTTATCGTTGATCTTACAAGCGATATGCACTACTCTGTTATCATACAACACTCATAAACGTTGTATTACGTTCTGTCTCGCGCAAACATCCACACTGGCTGGTGGCGATTATATTTGCGATAGGGAATGCAGTCGTCTTCAAGGGTTAACGAGAAATTCTGGCGAATGTAAGCTGGGCAATGCTGCTTTGACTTTCTTGTTGGTGTTGTTGATCTTGCGCCTGTAATGAGGTGACTCTTGCCATCCTATTGTCGAGGGTCTACGCAAAATGGTACGGGTACGTCTTCGTGGCTTGATTGTGCTTAATCGACGAGACCTAAGTCGCAACACTGCCATTCTTTCTTACTGATCCAAGGAAGAAGTACTCTCGCAAAGTCGATCAGCACATTCTCGATAAGAAAATCCGTCAATTCATAACTTCCTGCAAATACCGGGTATTTTCTGTACTTCGCGACATGGGATGAGGTTGGCTGAGTTGGCATTTATCACGCCGAGTTCAGTGGGACTTCCTAAAAACGTACAAAGACCAAGGAACGCGAGCACACAAGAGCACATTGGTCAGCAGTCGTTAAATATATAGTCTAAAAATACAACCTTAAGGGCTCTCTGTAAAAAAAAAAGTAACCTACACTACTGTCTCGCGTCGTATTAGAAAAGGTTTTAAAAGGTCGAAAATAAGAATCATATGAGCTCAGTAAAAACACAATTGCCAAGCGCTAATAATTTGCAAATTATTACTTGCGAAACAAAGAAACAGGGTAATTTTTAGCCAATATCGGTACGCGAGATGAAAATATAGTGCATTCGGGATTCTTTCACACAAGACAAAAGACATAAGGCTCGCGCAATCCTGCATGTTGCGTTAGGCGTTCCGAGGGCCAAGTGATTTTGCTGCATAACAAGGCCAAACACCAATAACTTTGGCGATGCGAAAACTTTTCATAACCCTGGATAAAAAATTCTTTTGTATCCTGACTGAAGCCACGACCTTGCTTATGGGATAGGTAAATGTTCAGATCCATACAGCACGGCTTGCAGGATGTTTACCATGAGAGATCGAAGTCCGAAAATGGGTCAGTGAATCGATTATTTCGTGCCTTCTTATTTTGCTAAGAAGTCCGTGTGCCCGCACCGCGAAGAAAAGTTATGGAAAACCAATAATATTATTCCATCCGGCAAAATCCATTTTTTGTAACAACTGGCGAAACTTGAAGTGAACAGGAAATACTATTTTCTGACCGATCTAAGATAATAGAACACTAAGCCTTATTTTAATAATGAATATAAATGAGCCAGCAAATAACCCCTGCAAAAATAGCAGTAGGTGCTTTAAACATAACATCTATTATTGTCCCCGCATTGGTTATTAATGCCGTACAGGATAATATACTAAATCCAGGATTACAATAGAAGCTTTCATTGATGAAAGAATTTTATAAAAGCTAGCTCGTTTTAGGTACCAAAGTGAATTCACTCTGAACGCTTTTCAGTTTGCGCTGATTTGACTCATACTTGATTCTTGCGCATTATCAAACTGCTCAATTTTGTCTAAACGCTTTCACTTCCTTGTACCCGTTTTTTTCTGCGGGTAGAGTAGCTAGCTATCCTTTTCAATTCTGACCGTCTACCATTGCTGTTGTCGTGGAAATTATCGTTCTTTGGCAGGCACATGTCGCCTTGCTGCAATCGAATCTTCCCAATGAATTGAACCTCCTGCAACATCCATGGTAAAGGACCCCACTCTACACTATATAATATTGATACAGATATTACTGAAGATGAATTAGCAACAACGCGCTTGTCAGCTTTGTTTCCTTATTTGTCACCGGATGACAAGATGATTTCTCGGATTTTGTGTACTTTCTAAATTACTGCCATTCTCCAAGATGATCTAAACACCAGTTCGACAACAGCTATTCTAACGGCAGCACTTATAGGAACATATAATTAAACACAAGAAGGGAAACCCTACAGATGTGTGTTCTGTTTTTTTGCACCGCACTTTAGCAGAAAGCACGGTTACTTTCTACACTTTTAGATGTTGCCTTTTCTATTGCTGCTGCTATATGCAAAAATGCAAGTTGTGCTGAGTGAGTTCCACTGGCCCCGCAAACAATAATTACTATGACTTTATATACTATTGTCACACGCTTAGTAAAATAATCCCTATCTGTGTATCCATGTACACCAGAGATTCTTATTCTTCCTGCTGTCATTGTTCATCTTTGTGTTATCTGGGCTTCCACCAGTGGCATCAAAAGCAGATGCTGCTGCCATCATAACAATAACAACTTCGTTGTTTCTTCAGTTTTCATTCAGTTTCCACGGTGCGGCGGCCGCCGCCGTTGATCTTTTCAAAGCCCACATCTTAGCACCTGCAATAGTTGAGCTACGCATTCATGCACACATATATATATATACTGACAAACTCTTTCCTCTCGTTGACGCGTTGCGGTTTGCTGCGCTCAAAGCGGTACTGTCGCGAGCTTTCTTACGTATGTACTTAGTACCAGCAATAATAACAAACGAACACTCTCTGTTCTTCACGATCAAACCTTTGTTACGGCTGCGGCCTTTTGCGGGGGTGGTTAGTAGCGTCGTGTCCGCCTGTTCTGTCATCTTTTTTTTGTTCCGTCAGTTTCTCGTTGGTTTTTCGCCCTTAACTCCATAGCGCAGCCGCCAGAGACGCCACCAACGTGGGCAAAACAACGCGCGATGGATATTGAAGGGCCTCACGGAATGTATGTGGCGACGCTGAATCTGTGGTTGCGACTGTGTGTATTTATGTGCTACCTCAAAACCTGCTAGCTTCCCCGGTTCTTGGATTCGGCCTGCAGTCGCACCATTAACGGCAAGCGACAATAATAGCGAAATCGACAACAAGAACAAGTCGTATACAGAAGATATGGTATTTAGGCACAATAGCTTCCCCACCTACACAACCACTTTCAGTTTAGCGGTTAGTATCACTACGACTTCGAAGGATATCAAAACCATTGCCTTTTCTTTTTCTATCTTCGTTTCCCCTATTCGCTCGAAGTCTGATCACTCCCAAAAACAGAATGAAGACTCCTTTAAGCTTCCACTAGTACAACTCACTGACAGGAGAACTACCGCGGTTTCTACCACTTCTCTGACTTAAATCTCCATTGCCCCGTTCGTCTCAGAGCAGAACACTTACTCAGGTCACTGCTGCTTATTCTCCTACACTCTCTACGCCATTTGTCAGACAGACTGTCGGTGTGTTTTTCTGTCCGAACCTACGTCCAGGCATTATGTAGAGATTACACAGACACAAGCTCAGACTTGTTTTTCTCGGTCAGTTATCATCTTCCTTTGGCCACTATAGGCCCAATCGATTCAACGTTCGGTATAACTTCTGGCTGTTGTTAATACTCGCCCACAACCTGATGGCGACAACAACAACAGACGTATGATGATCGGCGCTGTATGAGAGCTAACTCTGCTCTTCGTCGTCGTCGTCGTAGCGGCGTGTCAATGGCGGTTTCATACAGAAAGAGAGAGAAAGAGAGAGAGAAAGAGGGAGGGAAAAAGCTAGCGAAGTTGTTAATGCGTTAGATGCACTACGCGTGCAGTCAAGAACCACAGGTCCATCATTAAGCCCTCGTTCCTTTTCGGTCTCGACTCCTCAGCTCGATCCTCATCCGACGTCTCGTCTCAATCGGTCTCGCCGTGAACCGCGATCCGTAGTCCGCCTTCTCGCGCTCCTCCCCCGCTTCCTGGCATTCGATCTTTCGTAACTGCCGCTATTTTCATTCGAGAAGTTGTGAGGTACCTTTGCGGCACGGCGACGTAGACATTCACTCACACACACATAGACCGATACACAACCACACACAATGTATATATATCTATATGTACAATATTGTTTCAAAAAACGTATATAGCCTCCAATACTGTTCGTTGGTTGCTTCGTCGATGCTACTATAGGGCCACCATTTCTGCTGCGGTCTTTGCTATTCCTCAGGATATCATCGCTCCGCACACATTGGTTTTCGCCGTGCCTATCTTCAACTTCTTATGTTTGTCGAATCTCCCCGTCCTGTTCCACCGATTGGATCGAAGGCATACGCCCCATTTACCTTCGTCCGCTGTCTCACGACTACGTAGCGTCTGCGCCATTGCCGCTGGTCACTGCCGATGCTGATGCCCGATCTTGCTCAATGGCCCCATTTGACGGAGCTGAAGATATTGAGAACGTATAGTTCGTCCAATACGATTCCCTGTGTTAATTACTAATGCTGTAGCCGTTTTTGGCGGCCACCAGCACCATGAGGATAGTCTGAATATTCTCTTCGTCTGCCACGAAACTCTACTGTTTGTTCCGTCTACTACCGCCCTGCCATTGCTGTTTGCATTATGAATACGTCCTAGAAATAAAAGCCCTGCAAAAATCCTGGATACCAGATCGGGTACCCTAAGGTTGAGACTTGTTTGTTGACACAATATTAACCGAAGAAATTTTTTCCTCACTTGAACGCGCCCTTTCTGAGTACGCTATACTACAGTTTTAAGCGCAATAATAGTAACGTGGCGTAATAGTGCTTTGTTTGTTGGTCGAATCATTCATAGTGCTTAACGTCGCTACGACGGCAGTTTCGGAGCGCGGAAACTTATGCCTTTCTTTCTACTGCCGTTACTACTTGTCTGAATCGGCGTTCATTCCTTTTCGATGTTCAGGAACACTGTTCTAACATTTTTTCCTTTCGTCTTCTTTTTATCTCTCCGTTTTCTGCAGCGCTATATCTCTATTCATATACGTGCCATGCGGAACCGAGTGCAGTTCGATTGGCTTTTGGTCTCGGTGCATTTCGTCCTACGGCTGCCCAGGCCACCCTGCCGCTGTAGTCTGCGGCAAACTGACGCCAATCTGTAATGCCTACGCCACAGCAAACAGCAGCAAAAGCAACAACAGCGAGAATCTTCTTGTAACGTGTGTAACCAGCCGCGAATGAGACGCGCACTGGCAATAAACGACCACGTTAGCAGACATCACCGTTCCACTAGCCGCTAAGCGAGTCAGTCAACCAGTCACCCATCCACTGACTAAACGTCACTATAAGAAACAAAGTGAAGCTAGCTCAGTACGACCCAAAGCACTGCGAATAGCTAAAATAAGCTTTCTATTATACTAAGATGAGGAAAAGCCCTTCCATCTTCGACGACATCGTCATCTCCCATCAGTTACGGTTAGCTATGGCAGATATGCTGGTAACGTTCGTCAACAACGATGGCTTGCTCAGGTACAAGTAGTCGTCATAACGTAAACGTCAGCGGCGCCTTTTGGACCTTCGATTGCAGAAAGCTGCTCACTCCGTTGAACCTAACCCAAAGAAAAACAGGGCGATAATATTAAGTGGCTGCTCGCGGTGTCAGCTTCACTTCGGTGGAAGGCTGTGGTGCTTGTGCGTTCGACTCTACTCGATCGACCTGTTTCAGTTGGTGAAGCCCTTCATCGGTTCGTCCACGTATTGCCGTCCACTCACATGCACTATATTTTACACGGGCACACACAAAAGCGCCGCTTGTCTTCTCGCACATTAACTCTTATCGAGTTAGTTGACTGTTTAGCATAACCATGCCTCTTAACCAATGAGCGCATAAAACATGGACCAACGGAACATCGAAGCTATTCCATTCATTTCTTAAGTAGATTGCTCAATCGTTCACGCCCACGTCATTTCACCGTTGTCGTAGATTGCTGGGCACGTCGACCACCAAGCATAACTTTGTTAAAGGCAAATATTCGGGACACAGTGACCTAACCTTAGGCCAAATGGTTCTCTTATATATATATATATATATATATATATATTGCTATGATTTATCTTTGCGGACGAAAAACTCCAAAGGGACCAAACCATTGTCAGCTATATTGAATCAATTTTCTCACTTGTAGTGCTTACACAGATATTAAGCTACCATACTACCTTGAACCTCCTCAATCATATTTACAGTCCATTTGTATATATATATATATATATATCATATTTGGCTGAGAATATAGTATACCGCCATTTATGACTAGCGCAAGAAGGAGGATAATTTTTGGTAGGCGTTTAGAAAATACTAAGCTTGAGGGTCACGTGCTAGTCTGAGCTCGAACCCGAGCGCAAGCGCACTTTGCTTCGTAGTGGGGGCTAGTCATCTGATGGAATGCCGGACGTAAAACGCGAAACATTTAGCTCTAGGTGCCTAGAAAGAGGGTTTTTGTCTGCTATGAATGAGCCTCCCGTGGAGGTCTTCACTATCTTTCGTTTTACATCTTGTGATCGTCAATTGCCCTTTGACTAAGTGGCAACCGTCAGGATCTTGGCGATCCTCGCGCACCTGAACAAAATTTCTTTAAGCCAATGACCACCTGCAAGAACAAGCATCTCATTCATTCACTGTGTCAGCTAATGCCTATGGCAGTGAATATAGGAAAATAGACGACCAAATGGCGTTATACATGCGCATATAGCCATATAAAACGGGCATCGTATAAGGTATCATAAGCCTCAAAGATCTCTTTAAGGTATACGTATGGCACTGTTAGTATGTGCGTGTGCGTGCCTGCCTCGTGTCTGTGCTGAAGGCTGGGTAAGGAGAAGAGGACGACCCGTCATTCTCCAAGCTGCGTTGTATTCCGCCCCCGCGCACTTCGCCAACTCTCCGGTTTTCACCACAATAAAAGATGGGTTGAGATGTATCAGAACGAATGCCTTCCCACTAGTAAAGCAGCTAACAAAGGCAGATGAAACGTCGCAGTAGTGCGTCGATTCTCTTCTGTGCTGAGATCAAGTGAAGCGGTCAATCTACACTGGAGCAATAGGAACGAGTCCAAAAAAAATTCCTCGAATACCTAGCAACCATCGGCTGCCCTTATGTGAGCAACAGCAGCGGCAAAAGCTGTAAACAAGCGGCTAGCCGGGCAAACAGGTAGGCAAACATTCAGTAACAACAACAACAACAGCACCAGCACCAGCAAGTGAACAAACCATCTCATTCCACCCGGTTTGTTCGTTTCTGCTCTGGCTCAAGTTTTGTCGGTTGGGTAGGGCTCTCTGTCCAGTCGCGTCGCCGGTTGACCTGGTGCGAGGTCGTTTACAGCTTTGGGAAGCCGCACCAGCATCTACCCGCTATCTACCGCAGTTATTCCGCTTCTTCTGCATTTTGAAAGCCGGTAAAGGAGGAGAAAGTTAGGCGCTTGTTAGCTTCGAACAGGATGACCCAAGCATTTTGTCGGTTTCACCATGCGGTTTAAAAAACGGTTCAAGTCGAGGTTTCTCTCCTGCTCTAAGGCATTTCTTAATATCCAAACGTTTCGCGAACTCAGTAGAAATACAAATGCAAAGAAACTCTAAAGCAAGCATACTTACGTAAATCTCGAAAACTTACTGCGTCGTTAGAGAATAGCAACATTAGCTATCCTTATTAAAGTATCGATAAAAATTAGAATGTATTATCCTAACTGCTTGAGGTTTATGAAAGTGTCATCAAGAGCGACGTACACACACATGCATTACGTTTTGTGTATGGGTATATGTAGTGCGCCTTCAGTGTTGGTGGTTTGTCTGGCGGAACGTTATAACCCTCAATTTGATTGTTGTTCCCCTGACAACGTACACCCAATAGACCAGCAGTCGCTAGAGCCATAAGCTAAGGGTACTGGGAAAGCTACTACTTAATTTAGAAAATCCTGTGTATTTTCGTCATGTGCATGCGCGTTTGGTCGCTTATCTTGCTTCAACGCATGCCAATAGAAACAGAGAGGCGAACGCTATGTCGTCCATGTACTTCACCACCGAGATTGAGGGAGGCAGCAGTTATCGAGCTCCGCTCATCCGGAACAAACGTGGACCGCGACAGACGTCGATCGAGCAACTGTGATGTAGCAAGCGCTGAACGGCAAATAACAAGGCAGCAAAAGAGAACGACTGGCCAAACGACTGACAGAAGTTAGCCATAAATTTCAATAGGAATGGACGTCCAATATGGTATGTCATGGATGTCAACAACACTGTTGCCTGATTGCAAAACAGCACCTATCGTGGCGATTACCTCACAGTAACCGCTTCAGTTGACGATACCTTCTGCTAGAACTTTGGTGCGGGAGAAACCGGCACACGGGCGCGTATCACTAAGGAAGAGATCGAACAAAAATATTAAGGCAAACTGTTCGCGATGATTTTTTAAAAGCAGCCTGAATAGAATAGGCCTGGCAAGAGAGGGGTACCAATCGAATGAACCGGAAGTAGCCTAGGTAGTCGCCAGGCGTCAACAAAGCACAGACAGGGACATACGCTTGCTGCTGTTGTCGCATGCTGCAGAGATTCCGCTCGCGAACTGATGATAACGACATAGCGATGCGTGAGCTTTGTTCGAACCATTTACATGGCTCACAGCTGACTGGGTGCTTCAGACGCATTCAGTCTTACACGGAATATCGACCTGGCCGAATTTCCGTGGAACGGCAGCCATTTGGGGTCCCTACAAAAAAGTGAGAAGCCACAGTAGTATGCTATTCGGTTACATAAGGGAGGGTAGTGCTAAAAGTGCTCCCAAACGAGATCAGTCCTTGCTTCGCACTAAACTTTTTATTGCGTAATGCGGTATCCATATAAAACGATGGACTGCTTACCCATATAATATACGTCCGGTAGAGACAAAGTGCTATAGCAGCTTTATTTATTCTGAACCAGATCGCTCAAACGCATCGCTTACTTGCATGACAATCGTATACGTTTTTGTATTGAACGAACAAAGGATACGATGTCGATATTACTGCACTATTATTTGTGCCGAAATGAAATTACAGAGACGCATTTGAAGTAAGTTTTGTTTAATTAATGCTACAAATGGAAAGAGGTGGACAGAAGACCAATCCGAAAGCACTTCTCGATTGCCTAAACTGCCCTTTTCGGTTTTTGATATACTTTGTCTATTCAATGATCGTTGATTCTGCTGTAGTGCGGGTGTAGCAGCTCGTTGCCCAGCTGCCGTTGGCTATAGTTGCCCCGGCAGCATTTGTCGTCTGCTGAAAAAGAGAGGAGGAGAGTGAGAAGTCTCCGATTTAGCTATTGCTGTCGGTGTAACGTCGTAACCGACTGTTGTCGTTCCTGCTGCTGCTATTGCAGCCGAGCGCTTGTCTATGAGCTGAGCGCTGCAGGGCGTCGCGCGCTAGAGTACTGCTGCTTCTGCCAGTGAGGGGGAGGCGCGGAACAGAACGTAACCAACAGCCAGGTGAGCTAAGTGAAGCAAACTGCAGCTCAGCGCGGAAAGTTCGTTGCCGTTTGCCAGAGCACTATCACGACGACCGTTGTCGGCAACACGTCCACTGGCTGACGGTGCTCCATACGCTCCGCTGGACATCCGTCGTCCGATAGCAGCAACAGCATTAACTGTAAAGAAGCGGCAGGCGTGTGACGTGCTGCCTTGAAGCTCATCCGGCACGGCGATGCAAAACCCTCTTCTAGCACCGTAAACGCCACTAGTACAATTGCCGCTGGTGCTTCTGCTAGCAGAAGCAACCCCTATGATATCATCAATAACAAGCCGATGCTATAGCTAGCATGCCAAGCGAGGGCGCTGGCATCCCTACGGCACACACTGCCACTGTTCGAGGTGCTGCTCGCAGCGTCCTCCTGCGATTTGTGCGTGGCTGACGCGAAACGAAAGGAATTTGTGCCACCCGCAATGGAGTGGTGCCGCTAGCCAACCGAGCAGTCAGCTAGCGTTCGAGTTGCCGCAACTCCGCCTGCGCTCGTTCGGTTTTCTGTTCTGTTCTCTTTGGTGCCGCTCTGTTCAGTTGCTGCTGCTGCCGCGGCGGCGGCCGCGACAAAAGCGATTCCCGTCGTTGTCGGTTCTTCGGTCTGTCAGTCGTTTAGTTCATTCGTTCGTCCAGTGCGTCTTTGTCTACGTGCGTAAAAGGAGAGCCGAGGGTGTGTGTGTGTGTCTGTGTGTGTAAGGGCCCCCTCTTTCTCTTCGCTGGTGGCTGCTGCTGGTGCTGATGGCGGCCGCAGCAACGGCGGCTGCCGCAGCCGCCCATTCAGTGCCGCAAGGACTTCGGCTGGGTCGAACCGAACGGCTATCCCCCTCGCAACAGCTCACTACAGCCACTCACTAGCAGCAATCAGACGAAGCACTGGTAGTACACACACACACATACATGAACAGACTCATACACACGCACAGGACGCCGGACTGGCCCCGGCCTTACCCGTCGACGACGTTCAGTTGGCGCTCCGGTACCGATCAGCAGCACAGACAGACCAGAGGCAGACAGGCAGAAACAGAGGCGGACAACCCATCAACCTGCAACGTCGAAAGAGCAGCGGGGGGAATTTCTGCCGATGTGATTCGCTCGACAGGTTACTTCATCAGATACTGTCGCGTGGATTACCACAACGTACCGCGTTGTTTCAAGGAAGCTGTGAACGCAAAAACGGGAACGCATAGTGCACAATAGTGAGCACTTGTAATAGTTGCAACAGAAAAATCAACCGCTGTACGGATTGTGCGTGGATTGTGTAGGAACGTGATGAAAGTATGCACCCATGTACGGCGTGACTCACCAACTGTGCAACACGCAGAGAACTGCCGTTAATTGGAACGAAGATCCAGACGGTGCTGACCCGCGCATGTCTTTGGGGTCTGGCTCAGCGAAGGATCGGAGGCGAACTTGAGCGTCACCTGTTACGGACGATAATCCAAGATACCGTTAGACTGAATGTCTTTAGAAGAATTGACCGCGCTCGTTCATTAAATGATAGAAGAACATGTGCGACTGGATTTCTTAAAAAAAGAAAGAAAACCAGTTGACCCGTTTGGAGACACTCTTTTTTTTTATAAAGCATTGGGCCTGTCTGTGCCTCTCTGGGTTTATATTTTTACTTGTGCTGTACTCTATTGTGTAACGCTGATAAAAGCACTAAGCGTACTTTGCTTGTAAGTGCTTATTTCCACGCACTGGATGCGATCGTGTGGACGTACGCTGGATGAGGTGGAGTCTTCAGTGGGCTGTGGCGGTCGCGTAGCAACCCCCAACAGGACACAAACCATAATTCGTTGAAGCTAATTTTTGAATAGCGTTCTTATTGTTGGTGTTTGTATCGAACAGGGCTTCTTCTATAGTAGTGTCTGGTGCGCCTTCAATAAACTGGGAAATTCTCAATAAGCATTATTCCCGTTTGTGACGATTTCTCAGTATTTGTCTTAGTGCAGGAACTCTACTTACATCATTGAAGAAAGAACGGAATTTCATTACATAGTTGTTAATTGAGCTATTGTTTATCACCAAGCTTGAAAGCGTTGTTTTGTTTTTTTTATCGTGACATTATACCAACGATTGAATATGAGTGCAACAACGGCGATTGCATCTTCAGTGCCTATGGATTACACGGCTTACGGACCTACGCCTACCTCGCGGCGGCTGATTATGGCACAGTACCAACTACCCCCACAGAAAGCGGTAAACAAGGTAAGTTAGTGAATTTCAGCTATCTAAGGGAAAAGCCATTTTTAATGCCATTTTTTACGATTTTTTTTAGAAACGACAAAATTGCTTTTCATTTTTATACATAACAATCACACCTAGTCACCTCTTAGACCTCGTTTTGATCCTGGAATGTACGAGCACGTGCTGACAAACACTAACTTGTTCGATGGTGCCAAGATAAGGAAGCTCTGTTAGCGGATGGAGTGGCCGTATTCGTCGTAAGACATTCAAATTCGGCCGAATCGAACATTTGTTGACATTTTCGGCGGGCTTGCTGGGCCACAGGGAATCCCACACAGGCGTGCCAGTAATAGCCGTAATAACGCGTGTAATAGTGCATAGAGCGGAACTTCCACAAACAGAAACGGCTTTTGCGCAGACGGATGCGGCACTCATCATCTGCGCGATGTTGCTTTTACTTGTTCAGTTTCTCGTTTGCTCATGCAGCAGCTGCTGCGGCACACATCATCACCGCAATCATCGTCATCGTTGTCGACAACGGCTAGACCACGTTGGGAAGGGGGAACTTCACAGGCGGCGTGTATCTCATTCAAAAAGCCTTTACCGCATCAATCGCATGCTAGCAAGCGGGCGAGCTCGCTGGCTGGCATTTATAACAAATAAACGAGTAAGCGCACATGATGGCTACGAGGCGATCATAGGATCTAACGTCGTCGGTCTCGGCGCTCTGGTCGCCTGATTCGTGTATCGTACGACAACGCCTGACACGCAGCATAAATATAACAACCATGCCGACAAATTCATTCGTCCGCGCATACCTCTGTGTATGTATGCGCATCCATACAGACACCTCTACATTCAAAAAGAACAATTTAAATATTATGGCTTTCTAACACGATCCACCCCCAATGCAGTGAACCCCGTTTTTTGCTTACTTAACTTTCATTCTGATTCCCAATTTCGATGGCTTTGTCACTGATTAGTGTTAGTCAAAATGGCCGTATCAGATCTCAATCGCCGCGGAACAGCCTGGTTAGGGATGTTGCTGTCATGAATCATTACGCAGCCCGTTGTTAATGTTGCTCAACGGTATGTATTGTCTATCCATCGTTATGCCCTTTGCCGCCTGTGTAAGTGATTTTCACTTTTGTGTTGTATTTGTCTGGCATCATTTTCAACCCGCCACGATAATTGGCTTTGCAAAATGATTTCCTGATTATCGGCGTACATTCGCAAACGACGTTTATCCAACTAGGGAGCCCAGCAAGAAACCAGCTCGGGTTTAGTTCAGTGGTAAATGATAGTTGGTTTCTCCAGTTTTCCGCCTTGTTGCTGTTCCCCAAAAAATGATCGAACTCTTCTGTACCGCACTAGCCATGCCGTATACATGTGCTTGCATGTGTGCTGTGCTTCCGACAGCGACCTTTTAACGAGAACCGACGGAAATATCGACTGTAAGTCTGCCAAAATCAGCGATAATTTTCATTGGTAAGGGTGGGGGAACGAGCCAGATGGGGTCATTATGGTCCATATCGACATGAAACAAACACTAGTCATGCTCAAACGCAAAGAACGGAAAACAGATGATTATCAAAATTCTACCTGTCGCTGCTGAAACGATAACAAGTCGTCTATCGTCTGGCGGTAGGTGGCAAAAATAGATGACAGGCGTAACATGACTAACCGAAACCGGAATTCCGTGCTGGTTTCTTGGTCTCGATAGTTGAGCAATATGTGCTAAGGTTCAAATCTTTCGCCCTACTTCGTTTTTCCAGGTGCCCAGACGTCTAAGCGTTGCCTGATCTCCTTCAGTGCATAGCTGATAGCTAGAATTAATGGCAACAGCAGCCACTGGACGCAACACAACCCAAATGGTGGCCGAGATCAACGCACTAAAGAGAAGCATTGCGGTATTCTTCTCAACGAAATCTACGGCTTACATTACTGCGATAGTGGTCTCAACCCGGAGAAAAACGGAAAACATGCGGAATATATTTCGCTGCTTTGGCTCTCTCATTACCTATTTTGTCCAACCGTCTCGTGCTCCGGCGTTCTCTGAACTGCAGAAGTGTTGCCGCGCATTCAAGGTGCACTCAAGTATCGCTAGGCGAATTGGCTGGTGAATCGAAGCACCCCGCTTAAGCTCCTGTCAAACGATTGGATATATTCCTTAGAGAACGTTGCTTATTCGTCTCATAAAGGTGTATTGATAGGGCGGAAATAGCCGAGTCTGTGATGCTCATCCCGTATGCGCACCGTTGAAATCATAGCGTTTACGGTGGCAGTGATAGAAGCCGGTGATGTTACTGGCTTTGGTTTGTCGTGGTCGTCGCACGGCCACACGGTTTAGTGGTTTTTGCTCGTGTATCAGGAGCAACGTACTACAGCATGGTATTCAACTATTTGCCCGATTCAGTCTAAACCAACCACTGTGTCCTCGCTCCTTGTCCTACAAACGGATAAACCTACGCAAAAACAGACTGACTAGCGTACGTATGTGTGTATTAAAATGTGTCGGTTAGCTGTGTGGTCCTTCTTTTGTGTCCGCTTCTTTGGTCCTTTCATGTTTTGGCCTTCTTTTGGCAACTTTTCGTCTTCGACTTTTTGCAGCTAGCTTGTATTCTCCTATTCGAATTGTCCGCCGAGGACGAACGTCGTGAGTGCATGGTTGTTTGTTCGTCTATTTGTGTAGTGTGTCATGTCATCCATGTGTCGTTCCTCCAATGATTTAATAGCTCGCTTGACGCAAACCTAATAATGTTAATATCGATATTATTATTGTGTTATCCATATTGTTATCTGATTTTTCTGTGGCCGCTGTCGAATGGGAACCAGGAAGGGCAGACGAAGGGAATGTAGGGAAATGCGGGGCCATGCGAAGTGAAGTCTGTGCATGAATATGCTGCAAGCATAGTGGCATTAGATAAAGACGGTTGTGGCCAGTATTATGTCGGAATACGACTCATGTAAGCCATGTAGTGTTCTACATGCACATACGTCGACCATGTAACTGCGATGGCCTCAGCCAGTAGCTGCTTTTTCCATCCTCAATGGTACAGATCTTGGCGACGCCATGGAATGACACGAGCGTAGTAAAGTCATATTCTTCGTCCCTTGCTACTATTAGCAGACTATATTTTTACATTATCAATCTTGCAAATGCCCCAATGTTAATGAAGGGGCAACGAATGAATTGGTTCATATAGTCCAAGTGGTACGTCCTACAACTTTAAAATGTAAAAATTCTGAGTGTGTAAGTTGACGGCTTGGACGATTTAGGCACACTTTTTTGTTTTTAAATTTAGTTAAAGCGACGGGTATTATTTTTGCGTTAGTTCTGGCCAAACATTCGTTCTTTTTAGAGATTTTCCAATGGCCTCACAGTGGCAATTTACGCGTTTTCAATGAGCTCAGTTGGGTGATGATGTCAACTGGTTATCAAATCCTTTAAGGTGGGGACATACTTATTCTTCCTCATTGGGCGTTCAGGTCGGGTTGTATTTATCGGCAGGCGTCATAGATATCAAAATAGAGCATGGGGTTTTATTACTTCAAAGGCATGTTATTAGACGCACGCGCGAATATTTCGAATGTAACCATAATCACTACAAATGTTGTTAGATGAAATAGAGAGGACATGATAATTTAAACCCTAAACTAATGTTACATTCTTAGTGTGTCAACTTACATCTGCTGCTTCAACTTACATGTCTCAGTACGATACTCGATCTCCTTATGATGACACAACATCTCCCCTATGAACATAATCGCATCAGCATATGCCTATACAGATAAACTTGTTGAGAAGTGAGAAAACTTAGTGAAAATTGCATTCTAACGCTTCATGCCTACTTCTCTTTAATAAGAATGACCTAACTTCCATGTTGCTTCTTAGGTTCTATCGTTCGAGATATACTGCAGACTTGTTGATAATTATTACATATTCGCTTCATTTAGATATATTAAAACACTAGCAAAATAGATCAACAATCGGTCCTCAAAATTAGATAATTGTGCTTGGCCTAATTATTGACAAGGATACGATTGCGTAGGTTGATTGTTAAAGATGTCAAAGTTGAGGGTGTTTTAATCGCCCTGCCGCGCCCATCTGTAGACGTTTGTGGCGCTCTAATTTAATTGGTTCGATAGCCGACGTTAGAATTACAAACGAACACACTAACTCCCATACATCAAGCCAACTGCGTTTCGGAATATTCCATACGTAAATTATTAAGGAATTCCTTTAATAGCTCGTTAGCAGGTCAGCAGACTATTGGATGATGCCAAGAATGTGGCTGCTAAATCCCCTAGTTCAACGGCAAACAATCACATAGTGGATCTTAGTGATAGAGAAGGCCACGAATTTCCCGTAAACGCCATTTGCTCAGTGATTGGCAGTGATCCAGTAAGAACACAGTGGCGCTACAGTATAATTTCCATTGCACACTTTCAGAGCGGTATACAAAGGCTGGGCAACCAGCTCGAATATTGTTGTCGCTGCTGTCGACATCTCAAGGTGAACTCGCTAAGGACTTTACGTGTCGTAAGGGGACGTGGTCGATATGCTGGGAGAAACATCAAAAGATCGTATCTTTTCAGCCGACTCGCAAAAGCTCTCGCGAACTCTTGAATAAGCGTGCAGTAGAAACGATCGCGTTTGTCCGATGAGAATGAGATTAGGAGAACAATTTTCAGGAATGCGAATGTGGAGTAGAACAAAGAGAAAGAGATCGTGTACGGCTACCTGTCATAGATAAACAGACGAAAAGATTCATCGAACGGAAAATGAGTTGTACTGATATCTTTAAATCCCCGTAACAAAAATCCGCTCGGTTCATTCGGATGCTGCTGCTGCTCGTTAGTCAGCGGTACGCGAGCAGCAGTATGTGCAATCTGCCCCACAGTCACAGTGATTTTGAGAAGTTTTTGCACGCGACTTACGACGGGACGATCCACAGGTTACCGTTGCTGAAGACAAATCGATACACATAAACCTGTCCCCAACCAACGTAGTCAATCCAGCCCGGACCACATATTCTAGGCGACCGTGCAGTTGCTTTTCGTGAAAGTCTTACTTAAATAGGAGACAAGCTATATACAATAGGTCAACTTACAAAAAAAAAGATAAGTAAAACACAGCTTTGACGCGAAACAATATTTTATTATTCCTCATATATATATATATACGCAGTACGGGCGCGTACGGCCTGTCTTCCAAACGCAAGTTAACTCGGGTTTACACGTTGCAAGAGCCATAGAGAAAGCAACGGACAGGTATTTCAATAAATGTAAGGCATACTGCTTGCAGGTCCGTTGTTGCAAAGAAGTGATATTACATTTCTGGTTGGTTTACCCGGAAATTTATCTAGCTAGGTTTTTCTGAGCGAACACGATATTATAGTTTATCACCAGAACGACGTGGGAGTTCCACGTCTCGTTATTTTTGCTTACAAAAATAGTCTTGCTTATTTCAGCTGAAAAACTAAAATCACTCGGTTCTGAACTACATCGTGATATTTTAATATACCGTATGTACTCATCGCGTATCTTTTACGTTCGCTCGTTTGAAGATGCCAACCTGACGTTGTTTTTTTCTTTAGTTTTATGGCGTTTTTTACAGTCGCCGCCTTTCATGTTTCGTAATGATGCATCTGAAGATATATATACACGATGTTTTGATTTCATGAAACTAGTAAAGTCCAGTCACGTACGAAATTAATTACGCTTAGAGAAACTGCTCGTGACCGATGTCTACTGAATTTGCATTTAATTGCGCTCAGTTGATGCACTAGTTGTAAGTTACGTCGTTAACTTTAAAACTGCTGTAAGGTTAGAGGTTCGAGTCCCGACGTTGGAAGTTAGATTATTTTTGTTGTGTTTTTCTGTACAGCCCATTTGGCCTATGTCGTAGTGATCGGTTATTGTCTTGGATATATATCCGAGTGTCTATTTATGAACAGAACTTGCGAAAACTGCTTTGAAGTGATACACTGAGAATATACAATGTGTGTTATAACAAGTAGTGAGATTATCCTTTTTTGTTTGCGCAAAGAAACTTAGCGGGCAGTATAGTCTGCCGGATTATTGTACCGAGTCATATCTATTTAATACCATTTCTAGATTATTTACTAATATATTGTCGCATAAGGAGAAACAGAAACGCATTAATATTATTTGAGCAGGCTATGAGGGGGGATATTATTTTTTCTTCCAAAATACAAAATGCTAGGTGCGGGCGGCTTGTTTAGGATTGACGTTTAAGTAGTTCTTAATGAAGAATTCTGTGATCCTGAAATGCGCATTTCAGAGGAAGGATGCGCAGAGGAAGTTAGGAAGACTATCAGTTTTGTTCATAGAAGAACTGGAAAATAAGTGCACAAAAATGATATAGCTCTTACATCTTTAATGTATGAACTTTTTCTGTACAAATTTCGTCAGAAGCATAATAATAGTAGTGACACTATCCTAAGATACATAGAAAAACGTAAAATAATTATAAATTACACTGGAATGCGCATTTATATTACTGTAAAGTGAGACCTAAATTGGATACTATATATTTGCAGCGATCGCATAAACATCACGAATATATATATATATATAAATACATCACATTCGATCTGATCGCAAAGTGCCCTTATTTGAAAATGACCACAGTCTGCTACCTAATGAAAAAAAAATACACATAAACGAAAAGAAACAAAAAAAAAACGAAAACTAAAAGGCGCGCAGTGAAGCGTTCGAACGAACAAAAAATGCTCATGATCGTAAATTGTTGTGGAGCTTTCACAGAATGATCGCATTGTGTTTTTATATATATATATTATATATATATATATATATATATATATAGCTTTTAACTGCTGACTTTTTGGTCGCCATGTTTGGCGCAGTTCTCCGAGTTGGGATGCTGGGAATAGCAGCTGTTCACAACATGATTCCGTTGTTCCAAACTCACACACTCTCTCTCTCTCTCTCTCTCAGCTAGTACTTTTCGAGCTGCTCACGAACCTCTTTTCTCTCTTGTTTTTATTCGTTTTTCATCGCGTTTCGCCGTTGTTGTTATTGAGTTTCTTATTGATCGTGTGTACGCGGGCCGTTCTTTGTGCGTGCTTAACTGCCGACTATCTCAGTGAAAGAGGAGACTGAGTCATTTTCGTAGGTGATATATATGCTTGTTGCTACTGGTACTGCTAGCCATGGTGATGATGAATATGGGTGAAATGATAGGGGTAACGTTTTGGCAGTTAGGTAGTATCAAAGGATGTTAACGCTGACCAACGAGTGACTCGGGTTCTTGTGCTGCTGCCGTTGCATGTACAGCCATAGCACACAGCCGATAGTTTTGGAGAAGACCGTAGTATACCAACGACAATGTGATAATAACAATAATCCGTCTACCTATATGTCAATGAAATAGCCCAAAAATGACTATTACGTTGTCAGTCAATAGCAGCAATCTTCAGCACATTCGCCGAAGCAGTGTTTGTCTAGATGAGTACTTGTTTCCTGCGCAGACTCTGCGATCATGCGATACGACCACGATGCCCCCGGGAGCAAATCTATAAAAATTACTAGACAGCATAGCCGCTAGAATAAAAAGGCTGACAAAAGATCCCAGCATTAATAGCTCACAAGAGGGATTGCCACAGGCAAACGCACTGAAGCAAGGCAGAGGCAAATAGTAATTGAGTGATTACAGCCGAATGAAATTTTGTAGCACAATTTAATTGTGTGGGCATAGTGGTTCATGGCAATTCTCTATTGAGATAACACAACCAGCTTGTTGCTGTGGCTGCTGTCGTTGTTGTGAGTGGTTACTATTGGTGGCGTTAAGATTGCTACTGTCCAGCCAATGTTATTGATGGACCTCGCGTTGTCGATTCGACTCAGAAGTTGAGGGCTCCTTCGAACTGGCTATTGTTCTATAGGGCATTAATCAAGCAACCTAGGGGTCGCAAAACCACCGTAACCTAAACTGTTACATTACCTTTCCGAACTGGGATGGCAACGACAAAGCCGACAATGATAATGATTACATTTATGGCGATCATGGTAACGGAGACTTGTAACGATATACACACGTATTTACGTGCAAGCATATGGCTGCCTGTCTAACCGGCTGAGTGACTACATCTTCTTGTTGGTGTTGCTCATGTTAATTGGATGGCTGGCTGGCTGGCGCATCGGTAGTTCCCTTCGATGTTGTTGCTAAATCGTCAACCTGCTGCTGCCAGTTTCGTGCGGCGATCCGTTGAGTTGCGCCCCTTTGGGAATGAGTTGCGTCCGTATCGTGTTCTTTGGCTGCTCAGGGTTCACGCGCTGCTCGAACGCATGGCGTCTTCCTGATGTCGTTCTTGCCGTTGCGCTGGTGTGTGACGGCGTACGAATAAGCATCGTCTGCCGAATCCAAAATAACATGGGCGCGAACAGCTAGCTGTTGAGAGCCAGATCTAGCACACGCACACGGCAAACGGGATGTGCAAGCGCAATGCTATCTGCAACGAAATCCCATAACAGCAACTACGATGGAAGGTCAGTTCATGTCTAATTTCGAAAACGGTGGGAAAGATTAGTGCAAGATGTTTTCCACCGATTTTGTTTTACAACCCCTGGTGGGTTAGATCTAACGAATACATAGGTATGCCATATCGAACGTGCGAGTACCATCAACGGCGGTAAAGATGCCGGTAACAACAACAACAACTTAAAACAAAAAAGCCCCTGCACAATAAGGAAATATTACAATGCAATATTGGAAATAGTTCTCAAGCCCTTATGTTGGCTAGTGGATGAATGACAGTGAGCCACATCAGAAGGCCCTGCCGCAGGGCTCGAGCAACGATCAACTAAAAGGTCGATAGAAGTTATGAACTATGCGCAAAAGGTTGTAACCCCGTCATGATAAAGCTGCTAGGCAGACAAACGGCGTGTGGTCGGCGATAGTAGTTGGATCGATGACGCAGGAAAAAACCAAGCTAAAAACAAGTCGTCGTTCGATCTAACATACATTGCCAATACAAATGCTACTCGGTCATCAAATCTCGTTGTCGACCGGCTTCTTCAGTCTGTACAGACTGTGCAAACATACTCGATGTACATCATATGAGACGAGTAACAATTACAGCAAAACCATTTTACCTATTACTAACGTACAATATGAGTAACACAAATTAAGTTCAGAGACGCGAATCGTTTTGCAAGTTTTTTAACGTCGCTAGGCTTGCGGCCAGCAGTGCTTGGGGGCTACAAAAGAAGATTTCTTCCTCTTCCCGGCAGTATCCAGAAGAGCTGTATCTACTGACAGCAACGAAAATAGCTGTATAATGTTGTTGGCTTAGTTATGGTTGTTGCCAATGCTTGAGTTTAAACAGTTTAGGAGATACATTAGCTCCCGTTCAAAGAAGTTTTCCATCACTTTTTTTCTTTTTCCTGTACCCGTGCAGTCTCAACCCTACGTATATCGTAGCGTCTCTCACCTTAATGCCATCCAAATGCCGTCGTTGTTGAGGATGGCGTGCCATCCTACCTTTGTTATATGTAACGTCGTGGGTGTTCGTATATTTACGCATACCCAATGGCACGTATATTTATTGTCGAGCTTACTGCAAAATAGTGTTCGATTATTTCATCAGCTATGAGAGAACATGGGGAATAGAATCTTCAAAAGTATCATAGTCGTCCCGTAATCGTTGCAGCATGGAAGGTGAAAGCCAGGAACGCTTACTAAAGGCCTATACGAGAAAAGAAACAACATCGCATTGATGTATAGCCCTCGCGTGTGTGTGCACGTAGATTCAAGCTTGTAAATCGCTTCATTCTGACGTCGTCCACTTATCGCATCTCATCTTCTTTATCGCCACACGGTGACAGCAATATGGCGGTTACAGGGGTTTGCTTTCGTTTCCTGTGTACCTATCTAGTTGCCTGTTCGTTCGTGCCGTGTTCATTCATTCATACTCACCGACTTAATCGTTGTTTATTATTTTCTGTTGTTAAATATTCTATTCTCCGACTTACCATCTTGGCTGAATTTTTTTTCAATCGGCAAATGTTGTTTGCTCGACGATTTAGAATTTTGACGACGACGATGATGACGTATTAGGCACTATTATTATTATTATGGCTACAACTGCTATATATCGTCCGCGTTCAGTTTCAATTGTCAGGCGTACACGGACATCGGAAAAGCGGGATTTTCCATAGCTGTTGCCTTTTGAACGTCGGCTTAAAATGTTTCGAATAGTAACAAATAACAGTAAAGTTCAATGAAAAACGGCGCAAATGATAGTCGCTGTTGGCTGGCTTCGACTCTGGTTTGCTGTACCAGCTGTGGTTGCTGACTCTTGTCATCCCTGCGTCCGCGACAAAAGATCGTAACGAGGTATGAAGACGAGCTAAATATGTATACGTATCTATCTGTGGTTACGACGTTATGATTATACTTTGAGGCGACATCGACGGTAGCAGCAGACGCAAATGTAGCAGCAAGAGCAGCGTCAATGATATTATGGGTTAGTTTCGTCTTGAACAAGCCTCACCGGCCGAGCAAGCGTTGTAGTTGAAGCGACTCCAGTTATGTTGTCAGTAACAAAACCGGCATAATGACAACAAAGATGATGTTGACAAAGGAAAAGTAATTTGACAATGATTTGTCAAAAAAATATACACTTCATCGCGTCTCGTATTTGACTTGCACGAGACGCTAGAACAGGGGTTGTAAGGGGACATAGGGAGAGTAGGAGGTAATAAA
The DNA here is from genome assembly GCF_002532875.2 of Varroa jacobsoni. Classification (NCBI taxonomy): domain Eukaryota; kingdom Metazoa; phylum Arthropoda; class Arachnida; order Mesostigmata; family Varroidae; genus Varroa; species Varroa jacobsoni. The sequence continues at coordinate 38,440 of NW_019214170.1, read as the reverse complement.
GAAACGACGCAGACGAGTAATACGAAAGAAAAAAAAAAGCTTCTTTTGAGGAATCGAAAAGGACGAACGTTCTCGTGCTTCGCTCATCCGGTTTTCATTATGACGGTAATATTGATACTAGCAACGATGAGGTTGTGTGAAAGGAAACTATGAAGAGGTTACTGACGCTAGGCGGATTTCCAGTTGTTTTGTTACGGGAGCGTTTCGTAATATGTTTTGCACACGCTTGGGATGACTCCGCTAAACGAATTCTCGATCGTACGTTGTGCAAATGAATGCCATTAGCGGTCTAATAGATTAGCCATCAATACGAGCAGAGCAACGGCTACTAATTCTGCCTAAACAAAAATAGTAAAATGCTTTATTTACATGTTCATTGTGTTTGTTGAAAGTTTATGATTATGAAATTAAGAAGTACTGTTCTTTTGGCCTAGCAGAAATGGTGGAACAGTATATTTTGTGTGTTATAGTACTATCTCTGCTGATATATATGTTGTGTCTATTGTCTGTACCTGCATTTACTAAAGCGATCGTTCGCTTCGTTGATTAGGTACGGCCTTCAGCTGGCACATACACTACGATTGACAATTTTCATTGAGTCATTCACTTCGGTTTGTATAATCAGCTATTTTTATTTAGCGATCTTCAGCTTCTAGCCATTTTGGGCACATAATATCGTGCCAACAACAACAACAACAACGATTGCGTCACGTTGACGGTGTGAGAATTGTGTTTTCTGCCATCCTCGAATATCATGAGAGCTCCAGGTAGCTCAGAATGTGCTTGGCCTCACATTTGCTTTTGAAAATTTTGCCTATTATTTTGGTCTCTGTTTATTTTCTTCGTTGCATAATGTAACCCGGAAACAGCCCGCAGCCGTCCATGTCTCCGAAGGTGGCCAAACGTGCAGACGATAAAACAATCCGAAATGATGACATGGAATCTATCCCCCGTGCGAGTATAGGCTCACCATCCTGTGAGTGCTCCCATTGCTAGTCTTTATTGTCACATTAAGCAATCAAGTGCTCTTCAGTCGACGTGTTGCGTATTAATAGTCAGAATCATTACTGTCATCAATATTTACATCATTTCTCTATTTGTTGTCGCAGTGCTATTAAATGATGAACGATGTATCAACTAGTAACAATAATAACACTATTACTTTATCAGCGTTAGTCCGCTATTATGTTGCATCTGCTTCTTCTTATTTCTGTTTTAGTACTCTTGTTGAATTGACTTGATGTCATCTCATGGGGTGGACATAAAAAGTATACGATTCTTTATCGACGGTCTGCTCGTTTCCTTGTCTGCCAAATTGTCGTTCTAATAACATGACTTTATTTTGTCCACATTTTCCGTTATGTATTGTTTCGTATCATTGTAACTCTGTTCAGCGTTCAATAATTTAGATAAAGCCATTATTGCATATGAATGTACAGTAAATATTGAAAAATGAGCGTCGCCAGGTAAATAGTACTCTCATGCGAAAGCAATTCTATCGATCAGGCACAAGCATCGAACGAGTACCGTCAATTTAGTACCCAACTGTGTACCTATAGGTGGCATCCTGATGTTGGCAAGCGTAGATTTGCCGGACACGCGACGAACGACCAAGCGAAAAGGCAGGTGTGCTGATGCTGGCAGATGCCTCCATCGCTATTCGCTATACATTGATCGCCAGAGACGTACGCTTTGGCCGCTAGCAGCACTGTCGCTATTATCAGCGCTTACTATCAGCACCAATACAACTACCGCTTTGTACACTGGCGCCGGAATGGCAGAAGCCACTAACACGTAGTCAATGTCGACTACGATCGACTGACGACTATCTATATCTGTCGCCATGCAAAGCCAGTGAAATCGTCGTATTAGCAGCAGTACAGCAGCTTGCTCGAACAACGGATCCCACAACAATCACTGGAGCATACAGTTGAAAGTAGACTCTGTCTCATTCATAGTGTACCATTGTGTCGTGTCCAAATCGCGCAGCAACGTTCTGGTACTATACACGTACATCCACACATATGTATGCATGTGTGTATGCAGCTATTTATACGTCGTATTGGGACTAACTCAAAAGAGATTGACGAACGTATAGAACACCGAAAGGTGGAAGGAATGCAATGAAAGAAAAATATCGAAGGAAAGGAAAAAAGGACCGATATCGACCAGCAGTGGCATAGTCGATAGAACGCGATACGATCACCGATGGTGCTTTCTGTTGTCGCTGTGTTCGTAGTCGAACACGTTCAATTGGGTGGAGACGTACCTTTTCGCTCGCAGTATCGGTGGGGCTGGCCAACGAACCGCCCCTCGTCCCTGTGTTTACTACTGCCCGGGAGAGCAAAGGACAGAGGCAAACACCTACGAAGGAATCAGTATTTTGATCGGCGTTGCCTGGCGGTGCTGGTATCAGCGTCCTTTGGTGTACCACAGCAGGCCAAAAAAGCTGCTGTTATGCCGTCTCTGTATGTTATGCTCTATGTCGCAGTGAAGTACCGCCTAATCCTACCAACGTCCTGCTACTGAGCAGCGAATCAGAAAGGTAGATAGCTGTGTGTTATGCTGACATCGTACGCGGCACGTTTGACGCTTGCGGACGCATTAGCGGTCAAAATAGTAAGGCGACGAGGTGAGGTAGGGATATTCGGAGCTTCGTTGTTCTAAACGGCGCGATAATGTTAGTGCCCAAAATGAGGCTTAAACGAAGTGAGCGACCAGGCGTGTAGAAGATGCATATCTGCAACTGCGCTTTGTCCTATAGATATATTTGTATGCAGTATATATGTATCTGCGGTACGTAGAGCCTAGTTTATGACTGCTCAAGTGAGTCACTTCGTTCAACGACAGCGGGAATCGCCAACCTAACAACGATTTTTCCAGCTAACTACTGGTATAGCTTTTTTCTACGTAATATCTAATAAGTTGATAGCGACACCGCAGTAAGATATGTTCACTTCTGTATTACAGAGCATATTGACTTTGGAACAGAAAACATTATTTTGTAATTCTGATGTCAGCGATAGAACGTTTCCCGCTACTTTCAAACGTGTTTTTATTTAACCTGTAACAAATAATCTATCCCCGTTGGCCGATGATGTTAATACTCTATCGAACCACTGACCAAAGTAGAATGAAACTTAAGTACGACTATGGTCCACCAGCGCGGATCCGCTCAAGTATGATCTGCTTAAGTATTGTTGACTCTCTCGCGAAAGAAGTGCTTGCGTTCTGTAAGCGCTAGCATGGATCTCAATGACAAACAGAATCATCGACGTAAAACAACAGTCTTTTCTGACTGCATTCGCGTCCGATTGCAAATTTGTCCACTACAACCGTTGAATATATTGACGTACATACAGATTTTCGCATGGCCTCAATGCTGCCTTCAGAATGAGTAATGGAGTGTAACCTCTCAGAACGGCCTATGTTACAACTGACTTGTATTAGATTTATGACCTATCTTGTGAAAAAAAACCGCTTCTACGAACCGGAACTAAAACTAGACGGAATAGAGCAGCCATCACAAATAATCTGTAACAGACGACTTCTACAATGCTTCCCTCTCAACGCCTACTAACGCTCCCGTCTCGACTACAAACTATGTCAGGCTGATTTCTAACCCTTAGGAAACTGCAGCAGGGCGAACTGAAACTTAGGTGAAGATTTACACTAGATATTTTTGCTGAATATTGTTGGTGAGCGCTCCAAAAGCGCATATCCGCTAACGGACCGGTCTCGATCGTCGAACTGGTTAGAAGCAATGGGTAAGATGTTGCCATCCTGCCATAAACGCTACCATGAGATTTCGCAAATTGTAAGTGCAGAATGTCGTCTAACCCTAGGTGTTGTTCGAAGTAATCGTACAAAATACGGACAAAAGATGCGGATCTGTAGAAACGGCGTGATCAAATTCAAAATTTTATGTTTCTACTGCATCTAGTCGGTATTCAAAAATATAAAGAAAGTTGGCAAGTAATTAAAACTTGCAACTCAGTCACGGCTCTAAATACCTAAAAACAAAAGGATGTCCGTTCGAATACCTTTCTACTCGCGTTATTTATCGAAGAATTCATTGCATATATACGTATTGGCTCTATCAGGCACAGAGCAGGAACATCTCATGTTTAATTATTGGTCGAGGCTGGCGCGCGTGAAGGCACATTGAAGGCACAATATCCGCTGTTATGAATAAATCTTTGTGTTTAGAAATTGCCCAACTAGAGCCAAAGGACCAAATTTCGAAAACTCCCATGTCGAACAGCAGTTAGAACAGGGATACTCGCCCCGGGTTTTGGGCATTGATATTGTTGGATGGTGTTTTAGAAGCGATAACCGTCTTCGTGGCAAAGGTCGAAAGCTAAACTTTCTTTTGCCGGGACGCTGTCGCTGCGGCACTGACTCAAATATAACATGAAGCTGAAAACGACTGCAGAAAAATGCCACGTCGAACACCGGAGCACAAAGCCGCTCCTACGTATTAGTTTAACTGTATTATATACGACTCATACTATATGTGGGCCGGTGTTTTATAGAAGTTAGTCAATCTTGTTCGTCTTTGTCAATGCTGCATTTGGGATTACCTGATATAAACTTCTATGCTCTCATCGCAGGGTCGCTGTGTTTCACTGGTCAACTCATATTCGATTAGTCTATAGACTGCTGTTTGTGCCTAAAGTGGCATTTCCCTTGCTATTTCTTCAGACCGACAAATAATTCTAACCATAAAAGCTAAAAAATAGGATTATACATGTATTACCTCATTAGAAAATAAATAGTAGTTCTCAAATCATAGCGTTACGAAAATACCCCTCTTCCATATCATTGTTGGGCGAGCTTAACACCAATAGCACTTCATGAAATAACTGCTTGAGGCGCGTAGAATGCCCTATATCCTTCACAGTTTTTCGAGGTGAAATTTTTTACAATTAAATCAACAGCGTTGAACGCCCGTGGCTACAAATAAGGGATCTTACGTCTAGCAATAATCAACACGAAAAATCGAGATGAACTCTCGACTTTTTGGAACCTTACTTTTTGCTTCGTCGCTGGTAGCGGCGTCCGTTCTTTTAACAAGCGTCACCGTCGATTCGATCCTAGTTCAGGTCAAACTTCGTGTTATTCATGAATGGCAGTAGCCATCGTATCGTCAATACTCCAATGCTACATTCTGTTTTTTTATTGCTCTTTTTCTTCGATTTCCGATCCATGGTTTCACATGTAGTCCCTGATTCAGTATTTCCATCAACACGCGCGCATATTTACCCGGATTAGTAGGCGCAACAAGCTGGACCTGACGACGACGTCGATCTGTTTAAAGTCGCCGAAAAATTTTCCGCAGGTTATTCCAATGATTCGAGTACTAATAACAACAACAGCAACCACAATAACACTTCGAGGATACGAAGAAGCAGAGAATAGGCGATATTCGTTGTCTCAAGTGCTCGATTTAACCGACGGAAGAAACATAGGAACAAGGCTAGTCGACGAATTCGGCTCAAAACTGCGATATTGTTTTCTATAGTATGGGCACATATTTCAATGAAACTGCAGAACTGTATGTTTCTGCATTTTGGCTAAGCGGCTCAAAGGCTTTTTGCTGGCGTAAATATAAAATTCATCTTCTTGGAAATAATTGGATACCTGAAGTTCGCGGAAAATTGCAGTGTTGCAAACTATTGACATTGAAACTATTAAAGTCACAGAAAATATCCGGATACTATTAGAGTAACCGCATAGAGGGTGGTGATTATCAAGTAGATCACTTAAATCTATCCGAGGTGGAGCTTAATCTGGTGCAATGGAAATTAAATTATCCGGACTTTTATGAGCTTTTTCTATAGGTTGCGATTAAAGCGCAACTGTGGTCGAATTATTCTTTTGCGTTCCTTTTACTTCGATGCCGGCAGAGTACGTGGCGCAATTGTGCTAAATTTGAATAATCAAAATCATCCCAAGTCTGTGTTAGCTGAGCAATTTATTAAATCTGACTCGCTGCTTCCCCTGTGCGCAGACCTACAGGTGACTGCAGTCGGGCAACAAACGGAAAAAATATATAAAAAAAAAAGAAACGAATCGTAAAACAATGCCTGTACTACTTTTGTCCGTTATGGTATGATCTATATAATGTCTTAATCGTCCAATAATAATTAGAGCAAAGATCGCCGTTACTTAATACCAAGGCGTGAACGGACAAGTTTCCGTCGTTAAAAAAGGACTGACAAAGAATCAAGGAAATCTATCCTACCTAAGCAAACGTAAATTGCTTGCATCCGAGTCAGTAAATTACAGCAAGCCACGACACGATAGAGTATGAGCACAATAGGAATATTGGTACCAAATCTGTTCTTTCAGAACGCTTAAACTAAAGAAAAGCAACAATCATAAAATAGTAATATTAAACTATAATATTAATAAAGTAAAATAGGGAAACAAAAAATACGAACACCGGTAAAACTTTCAACTTACATCGCAAAGCAGACACGCAGAGATTTAATGGCCACCGGACAACGGGAGAAACGCTCTTCCAGAAGGAGAATAGACAGGGACCACACATGACGGATGAAATGAAAGATGGATAAAAAGCACAGTTACTTCAGAATACAGCAATCAAGACGGCGGATGTTATTATGATCTCTCTCAAGAAAGATGAAGTTCGCGAGTATTCGCTAAAACTGCTCAATAACTTGGTCTAAGTTTTATTAGCATCGTAAAGTGAAGACGTACACGTTAACTAAAACTTGACTCATACACTGAAAACGAACTTGAATTTAGTGCACTACAACAAAAGTGGTTTGCAGATCCTCCCTGACAAAGCCAACCGTATGCGTATTACCTAAAGTTACTACGGCGGCCGATAATATTGTGAACATTACGTTGAGATAGTTTCGAAATAATTTCAAAGTGAATTTCCCAAATTTGCGGCCCAAGCCGAAAACAAACAATACTCGTGAAGTACCTACAGGAACGCGAAGTCACCTGGCTGCCACTGTTTTTTGTTACGTGAGGAGATCAGCATAAGGACGACATCAGGAAATCGATGGCTTGACGGTTATCATCAGATGATAGCGCTGGCAACCGAGTATTGATCTCCAGCCGTCAGTGCTTTTACTTCGTGCCAGGGACACGGACCCAGAACCCATTATTAGTTGCAATTTGTGACGACTTTCCTACCCCATTGCCCACTGAAAGCCAGCTCTTCCATCCGCACGCTCATCTTTTAGAGATAACAGAATTGCAAACTAGTTTTGCTTCGCCCAACAATGCAGTCACTACTGCAACAGTTTTCCCCATCTGCAGCTGATGCCGCGACATCAGCCACTGTTCTTGCTGTAATTGTTGCAAGTACAATGGAATAAAGCAAATCATCGTATGAGCTAAAGGCAGAGATCCAGGTTGACTGTTGCTTTGTAACACTATGATTCTAGTCAAATCGACCGCGAAGCTGCACTAACGAAACAGGCAGAACAAACAACGCACACATGTATACCTGGATAGATACCCGTATAGCACGACAAAATTGGCTAAAGCTAAACAACAAGAGAAGTGTAGAAGTAGAATCGGCATTGATAACCACAACTTCAATAACAACAACAACATAAAAGTCAAAACAACAGTTAAATTACAATAAGTTACTATAAGATTTGCAACCGCAGTAGCGGTGACCAGTATTCTGTTGCTGGTATCAGAAGCAGAGCACAACCAGTCACCATGATTGCCAGCAATCAACATTGTAACCGTCATCATCAAAAAACACAGTCAAATGGAATTGCAAGTCTGCAATATTAGCAGTAGTTGTGCTGGTATACATATAATAGAAAATGGAAGTTCGCCGACGTTAGTCATAGCTTTTTGTTCGGCCCGTCGGTCGACGTAAGTGGTCGATCTGAGTGTGCCATTGCTTATGATGATGGACTATGGAGCCGAGACGGCAGCCGGACCGCTAGTGGCCAGCGGCTAAAAGAGATAATGTGGAGAATATCTAGAAATTCTGTCAGTCATCGCGCGAATTTTGCCTCATTGTATTATAAAAACGGGAAGCGCTTTTAAAATGAACGGAAGTCTTCATAAAGAAGACTAAAGGCTTTTTGCTCGAAGTTGTCGTTAAGCGTTAAAACTGTATGATGATAGTTGGGCCGGTCATAAAAGTAGGCAAGCAATTGTAATTGACAGTAGTTGAAAGAGCATTAAAATGACTCTATGCTGTAAGTCTGAAATATACGCAAGCTTATTTGACCTCAACTTATAAGGAAACGCTTGAGATTTGCTTGCTTTGCTCGCATAGGAGAAAATGAACGACAGGAACCAGGAACGGGCGACAGGAGTCAAACACAAACTGATTCTTAGCCGTGACTTTAAACCTGATGACTGTCCGCCTGGGAGCAGTAAGAAAATTCCCAATTTTACAATGGAGCCTATTCTGCACCGGTCCTTCTTATCAACTAATATCTTGGTACGGATTATATGATTCGATCCTATACAAAAGAAATTTATGCTGGCCACCTTGTGAATATTATAGTTGACTAGCGTATAGGTTATACAAGCTGATATCAGGGTTGGCGGGGATAAACACGACGCACATTCTCATGTGCTTATTAAGTAGCGTCTGCGATTGTGCAGACGCATACGCGCTATAAACGTATCGTACGAGAGCCTAGACAACAGTAAAAACGTGTTCTTCGTAGTGAAAGGATCGACTTGGAAAAATGTTCCCCCAATAAGTGACGTTCGAATTCTTATTTTAGTTTATTAATGAAGCGCATACATTAATACTGCATTACGTATAGTCTTATAATGGTAATAAAACAATGATACTTTAATCTTAATTATTGGCATCATTTTGTAATACTGATTATGCTGCTGGTAGCGACATTACAAGTCAATAATACGGTCACCCAGAAAATATGCACATTCCATATTGATATAAAATTATATAGTTTTCTGTGCTTTTCTACGCCTGATTATAGTCTATGTTTCGTCCGTATAACGGTAGGTGGATGCCAGTTAATAGAATATTTGGCGAACTGCCGTGTGGGTGAACTGAGCCGAGTCAATACGATCGGCTGAAGAAGTCAAGGTTGCTGATCCTCAAGCCGTAGCTGTGGTGAGCATTTATAATAAACCATCAGGTCCGCTCTAATTCAGTCAAAAAAAAACGCTTGGTGTCAGTATAAGTTGAATGTTTCGGCGCAGAAAGAACCCGTTTCTTTACTTGGCGACTTTCCCGCTTCTGACGACACCAACATTCAGTCCTACCTAGTAGAATCTAGAGAGATCTGAAGGGAAGAAAACATTGTTTCAGTTTTCTGTTTCATACACGACTCCAAGAAACCGTACCTTAACAACTCATCGATGAAACTCGTCGCACAAATGTTTATGAAACTGTATCCTCTTATAGGGCGAACGGCTAATCAGTGAAAAGCAAATTGTGTTACGTGCAAACGAATCTGCCTTGGGCAAAGTTAACTTTTACATTTCTAATAACAATTTTTAATAACCTGATGATTGTATCGAACAACGGACACGCATTTGCGGATATCCGAAATGCGGGTTTGCTCACTTGTACCGATGTAGCTGTTTTTTGTACAATTTACTGCCTCTTATGTATCATGAGCTTTTGGTAACACGCAAAACAAGACGGAGAACGCTGTGCTACGATAGTGTGTTTTGGCTATTGGTTCTGCGTCACGCGGTAGCTACGTGCCATCTGCACTGGCAAGGGGACTACTTACATTACACTCTGGCGTTTTTTAGGTGCTTAATAGATGTTTCCAATAGTGTTTGTGTCGTGCGTACATTCGATACACAGCCACATTGGCTTTTCGCCACGCTGAACTTATGAACCGCGCACGTTTTACCTGAGAGACATCATGTTAATACCGTACAGCACCTCCTAGCCAAAGCGCGCTGTAAAGTAAGCATCGTAAAATTACCTGAAGCGAAAGTATCCCTAAGTAGCTACTGTGCGGCACTGTCTATTCTAAGTACACACATACATACATACATACATACATAGTTTCACTTGTACAAGTGCCCATAGGCTATATTTTGTGTATGTACATAATATCACTGGTTGCGTTCTTACTGATTGGCATTGGAAGCGGCCACAGCCGCCACCCCCGCACTCACTTCTCCATTGTATAAGTCTACAGAAACATTTAATGCTAAAAAAACTACCGCACGCCAAGGCTAAAGCCAGGACAAGCCGCTGATTTAGCGTCGCTGGCTGACATAGGCAGATAAATAAATAGCAGGCGTTTTATTAATACTGCTATAATTTGCATGGCTCGACCATAGATGCACATATGGGCAACATTTGTACCAGCACCTTATTCTTTACTACCGATCGTTTCAAAGATTATTCGCCAAACAAACCTTAATAGACGACAATTAAACGAAGCCATATATACTACACTGCTACCCCAAACATGAGGAGGAAGGCTGGTTGGTTGTCGTAAAACGTGGCTGTCCGTTCAGTTATCGACGATACTCGGAGAGAGTGACTTCTCGAGATGCATGACCGCCCGTATTAAGCAGGAAGATGGGTACACACAAGTAGCTGTTTGCCATTATGCATCTAAGGTTTATGAGGTCAACGAAAGTTGTCCGTTAGAGTTTACTCTCACCTAGTCTGTAATAACAGCCTGACCACGCGCATGAAAAATGACAAGCTTAGTGCTGGGGCCTTAGGTCACTGTACTTTAGAGATACCGCCAACGGCTCCACCAACTCTAGGGGACAAAACGTACACTCTCGCCTTCATTATCCGCGTTCATGTCATCAATCTGAAGTCCGAGACTTCCTCATGCGGCCTACACACAAGTGAAAGCTAGTGAGGATCAGAAAACTTCCTGGTTTCCTAGATTAGGGTTCCACCCATACTCGGTCCTTTAGACGCCTGTCGAGACAACTGTCACCATAGTGCACTCAGACAGGACCGTTGCGTTGCAAGCTGCGAAGTGAAGTCGATGACCTTAGTATTTTTCAATATTGGCAGAAAAGCACATCCATGTACATCGATGTGAAAAGATTTTAAACTGAAACGGTCCTTGCCACTTGCTCATCATACCACATCTTTTGACATTGACGTACAAGTATTTGCGTCTATTCTTGGTGAATGTCCTCGAAGAAAAGATTATCATTACTAACTGTGCAGCGAGCACAGTTTGCATGACATAATAGCAACAACACCGACGGTACTGATTCAGTTCATTCTGCCTTGACAAATGAGTAACGTCCGCTGTTTGAGTATCTTTCAGTAATATAATTCGGCACGAGTTATCGTTAAAAAATTGAATGATAATTATAGCAGGCGAGGACAAGGGCGCGCTGAGATATCACCCTCATATGCAAAGTGTATATAACATATAACCTTGAGTACAAAGGTAATTACGCACATCTGAGCTCGCAATCACATGTTATAAAGACAAAGCTTACGGAAGGAGGCATACGGTCGTCTGCAGGCAAGGATCCGCGTAAGATCTCTTGCAGTAATTACTCTGATTATGCTTAATTATATTACTACGCTTTTAAACACATCTATTTAAATAACCACTTGAATGCATGCCTACCAATCATACGGTGGTTGGATTATACCATCATATGACCATCGAATAATATTATCGTACTGATATTTTCCAATGAGCCGCTACGTAGCGTTGAACAATACCACCTGTCTAACGAACAGAAGTGGTTATAACAGATTGTAACCAAAAGATAGTACAAATCGGAAAACGACCCTAAACCCGGTAAGACACTCACGCCGTTTAGGTTTGGTCTTCCCGCATCAGCATCAGTACATTCAATATTATATGTGCATTTAACTGATATATATAAATATGGGGATGGGGTGGTGTTTCTTAGAGATTTTTTCGGCCCTTCTCCGCGAATTGGTGAACTCGAAAAAAGGGTCGCATAGGAGCTTTACAGATGGCCGCCTGGGAATCAATGAGGGGTCGGATGCTGGAATGTGCAACATCATGCTCCAAGTTCGTCTGATAAGTTCGTGTTGCAGGTAACACTTCAGTCCGCTTATAATATCTATGCAGTGGGGCATAGTGATCGTGAAAGATTCAACGAGAACACCCACAGTCGTCAGAGGAACGGAACAAGAGCGATCAGACAGCCACGATAGAGCCTGTAAATTTGTGCGGGAGAAATAATACACTGTGGGGGCTGTTCTGAACTCCGGTGAAACTCTGAATATTGCTGCTCCTGCAAGCCGTCAGCGGCTGGTTAGTTCGCCCATTCAGGTTTATTGTGGGAATCGATTGTAGGTAAGAGTTGTATTTGAAAAGTTTGTATTATCCTTTGAATAGCCCCGCTCCAGTGTCACCGCCAGAGCCGCTCCAGCTCCGTTGTTCAAGACCTATTCTTCAGAATCAGTTACAGACCTAGTTCCCACTCTTTGGCCAATTTTCGACTGGTCGCGTCTATTGCTTTTCTCCGTGCTCGCCATCCGGGCAGCCGGCGCTCAAACGACCAGATGCCTACCTCCATTTCTTCCATGTTGCTCTCCTTTATACTATCCCGGCTGGCAGCTCTCCTTGATCAGACCTTTCAGAGCAGACACGAAAGAAATGTTAAGTGCCGCCGGAGCAAACCGAGATCACATCGTTCTGTGCTTCTTCTTCGCGAAGTCTTCAGTCAACAGACGGGGTGGGCTTAGCAAGAGCCCCTTCATACTTCCGTTCGACAGGCTAAGTCGGTCTGGCCATCGAGTGCGGCGTCTCCAGTCACTATTAAGTGACTGCCAGTATGCTCGTTGGTTGTGTACTACTGGTGTCTGTGAATGTGTGTAGAGACGTGCGTATCAAGCAGCGGCAGCCGCCTCCTCCATTCATCCGTTGGGGCCATGCAATTGTGGCTAGTTGGGTCGAGCAGGCATACTCGGTGCCCCTTCCTGCTGCTTCCCAAGTAGACTGAGAAAATGAGAGCATGACTAGTACACCCGGGTCCGATCCAGATTGGGGCTAGGCCCATCAACCTGCTTCGGTACTGCGCAAGCAAATGGCTTTAACAGACCCTTCATTGAAATCGTCGTTTTCGATCGAAACCGCCGGTTTCTCTCGTGAAGTTCCGAGGCACAACTCGCCCTCTAACTATCTTTTTCTTCTTCTGCTGCAGTATTTGGGTGTCTTCTCAACACCTTATCCCCATCTATCCTATCGCATGGTACTACTCACGCAGTTTCGGTAAGCGCGCACATCTCTGAATCATATAGACCATCTCTTTTTCTTTTTTCTGAAACGCCTTGACTAAGCGCACTTTTTTCTTAAATGCTTTCGGTATTATGTGCATATCGCCGAACAGCATAATAAGCAAGCAGGAATATAAAGATGACACAGTTAAGCGATACAGACGTCTCCCCTTTTTAGCTGCTTATGACAGTAATTTCTCAGTGGTTCACATAATGAATAAAATATACGCTGCCAGGAGTGATTTGTTAGTGGCCAGTCTTTAAGTACATATGCAGAAGTATGAATATATTGACTACCTATGCAAGATTATATAAAAACATTGAAATAAAACAAATCTGTCTTCTGCTAAGTGGGAAGTTCAAGTCGAATTGGAGGCTTATATAACTTATAAGCATCTATTATAGTGAATATGTATACTGTGCGAATGCGTGGTAGGATGGCAACAGAGAGATATGATCTACGATAGTTGACTGATGTCACCTGGCCATTAGGGTCTCCTTATTCAATCCGGGTACCTTTGTGGTCTTCATAGTTCGCCTTTCACTAAATCCATAAACATCCATATGCGTGTATGAAAACGCATCTATGCCCATGCCCCCCCCCCCCCTTCTTTTTTTAAAATTTAATTTAATTACTGTCCTTTTCCTTCTTGTGTTTCCTTTTTTGTCTCATAGGTCACAACGGTTTATAACTTTCAGACAAAGAGTTCAAGTGGATTAAAACAGAAAAAATATCATGGATATGTTTGTGCGAGTCGAATAATAGTACATGGGTTTGAACGAGCATTAACATTGCGCTGGTAGATTAGCGTGATTAGCTAGCAACTCGATTGTCACTTACTCATCTAGGAACAAACTACAACAACACAACAGACGTTGATCATTAGCTGAAGGTGACTATTTTAGCTTATCTATTCCTTGTAAAAGGTACCAAGTTTCGTGCCCCTCTTGTTTTCAAATTATTGTCATATCTAAACTGGTTCAGAGGTAAGAGTTCTCCATGGTGGAAAAGAGAAAAGCGAGACATGGTTTTAAACATGTGTCTTTTATAGAAAGCAATAAACTGATACTGGCGCCCCACACGTTCAGGTGGTTGTGGTGCGGATTGAGTAAGTGATCAGATGTGCGGCAAAGTGGTTCACCTCAGCTTACGATATCTGCTTGAGAAGAAATGATTCAAACAGGACACAGCAGAGAGCTTTGACCCTTTTGAGAATTTTAGTTCAGAGCCTGTCTGATGTAAATAAGTTATATATATATATATATATATAATATTTGTAGGTAAATGCTTAAATTTTCAAATGAGAAAAGTACACTTCAAGTCTTAACAGTCTTGCTAGGTTAGTGAGTATCGCCATTTTAGCACAACTATCGTTGCGGCCCATATACTAGCGAAAAACAAGAAGAATAAGGAAGGGCTATGGTAGGCATTGGTCGTACTTAGCGTTCATTTGATTCGCTTTTGAAGTTGAAATTACCATGCTTTAAAAACATTAGGAGTACCTGTAATCGTAGGAATAGACACGAATACAGCAACCCTGGGTGATAAGACGAATCCAGAAATGCACACGTACGGTGACCGTACAGAGCAGAAGATCCATTTGACGTCAGCGTAGATTCCTCATCGGCTCCACCATGTCTGCAGCATCGTTCCGCGGCCGGCCACCATCGTATCGTTTGCTTGTTTTTCGAACAGACAGAATAGGCCGCCCGTAAAAGGAGGCGGCCCCCGCCGGAGTTGACGCGCTCTCTTCTGTGACGGTACCGACATCGAAGCTTTGTACAGAAGCTCGAGGGGAACAACTGCCTTTGCCTCTCTACCGTTGTCGAATCACTTCTGGGAGAAGACTGTTACCTGTGCCTTGAGCAGATATTGACTGTCCTGGTAGATTCAAACACAATCTTCGAACGGCCGTGAGAACAGCTAGTGTCCAGTCCCTAGGTATTACCATTAACCTTACTTTTCCCAAGTAATCTGATGCTGTTTAGCGTAGAAAAGGCTGATGCCTCTAAATCGAACATCATCTTCGCTGGTGGTAAAAGGTCGTGGCCGTTGATACGCTACTGTCTATACGTACGTATGATAATTCAGTTATCTGGATCACGCAAATAGTACAAGTGATTTCGTCTTAATGCTTGGTTTGAGCATCACGGAGTTAGAGTATAATCAACATTCGTTAGTTAAAATTTCTGCAGTAAGATACAGAATATCCGTTTCAAGCGATGATTGGCAACCGTTGCAAATATAAAAATTATATATACTAATGCATTGAAACAAGTGAGAACTGAGGTGCTACTATCAGCTGAAAAAAGGCTCGCAAGCTAAGGCACAACAGTACTCACTTCATTTCGAATCGTTACATGGGTTTTGCAAGACTTAGTCTGTTGAGAAAACATTAATGGCGGCAAACGTTGTCTGGTGTAATACATGTAAAATATGTACAAGTCGAAACATTTACGCTTTCAGAAGCACTCTGAGTGCCCAGTTATTGCATGTACCCGTTTCTTAACCAAACTCTCTGGAATGGACAGTTCCTATTTTCGCTGTCATGTACTTTGATATAACCGCAGCCAAAACGTCAGACCGACAGACCTCCCAGCAGGTTTTCTGGATCGCGCGTGTTAGCGTTAAAACGGTACCAGATGCCACCATTATCACTGCTGTAACTGAGCCTTTTATTCTCTACAGCCTGTATTCTCCTAGGTTTTCTGAGACACTCAGCTAGAACATGCCTGAATACTAGAGCTACATGATTCGAAACCGTCTAAGAGCAGCTGGCGCTTCGAGCGTCGCGTGTAGACATGAATCAACTGATGAAGCAACTAACTAAAACGTACAGTCTGTTGACACAGAGATCGTAATGTCAAAAAGTGCATCGTACAGATGCCTCTTTGCCCAAAGTGCTCTTTTTGTTGTTTTTGTAAAAACAGCTGTTGTATCTATTGACAGTCTACTGCAATTACGACACTTTTGAAGTATTTAGCCGGAGATCTCGCCCGTACTTATGTATCTAAGTACGGCCATTTTTATGTAACATTTCAGCGTTTTATACAGAGGTTGAGTTCTCATTGAACCCCCTACTTGTGCATTTTCCCAGTGCGTCAGCATCTGTTGGATTTCATGAGGTCTAAAGGACGACCTCATACGAGATACTCATCCACGAGATTGACCAGCCAACATCTCCAACTGCGTCTTGACAAACGCATACAAACGGGAACAATATTAATTTGGTTAGAATTATCTTCATTTATAGAGTGCTATAGAGTGAATATGTATTCTTCATTTGCTCAACTGACACCCTTTGCTTATGGACATTTCTATTTATGTAGGCCTTTGTGTCGGCCGTGCCAGATATACAGCTATAACTTTCGTACCCATTCCCCTACTACTAAATATTTCCCATATCTGATCATCTTGAGGTTGAGAACCGCCATTGTGTCCAGCTCTGTCTAAAAAAACCGACACTTTTACTGTCATCATTGCATGCAACAGAAACAAGACGGCAGCATTAGCATCAACTGGGTAGGAGACTCATGAGGCATAGTTGAAGTCATTCATAGGGCTCCCCGTTTTTAGTTGACATCCCGTTGGCTCAATCTACCTGGACAGAGCTCTATCTTTCACTTCTTTTTCCGTCCAGTGATGATGACGACTTTTTCTTATGTTAGCGTTGGTGGATGCCTCGTCGTACGTTATGGACAGCACCTTCGCGCGGAGCAGCCAGCCACGACGACAGGACTGCCGTCGACGGGTCGTCGCAAACAACAGACAGTAAACAACTGGCTATCGGGCTGCGCAGATAGCAGCAGTATCGACAGCACCAGAAGCTGTAGCGGGAGCTTCGCCACCGTACGCACCAGGAGAAATGAGCTTTCGAAAAAGGAACAGAACGAAGTCTAGACCAGATAATCGTCCGACTTCCATTACCGTATCAGCAACTACCATGACAATAATACGGCATCAATGAAGTACACGCTAGCTATAAGCAACACGCAAGCGGCGACCTCTTGTTACACGATGAGTGGAAGTACTTTTGGTTGGCAAAACGTTTTAGCCACACACAAAGTCGTCTACGTTTTATTTAACTCCAATTTATCCCACTGGTTGCAAATTATTACAGAGCTACGGTGAGAGGCAGAAGTAATAATAATAGGTTAAATTAAACTAAAACTGAGTAGCAGTTTTGATTTTGCTAAGTGCTCAACAACCTTGAAATGAAGCGTCAGAAGACCTTTTCTGGTCGCTCTCACTCTTGCTGCTGCTACTGCTCATCAGGGTAGCTCAAACTGAGCGTTAGTTCTGTATTCGGTATTAGAAAGACGACGACACCGATTCCGGATAAGGTGTATTGAAATAAGAGGCTGTTGTTTGCGTCGACGACTAACTAGCGCGCATTAAGAGCGAACATTCCGAAGGCTTGTAGTTTATCGTATGCAATACAGTTTAAGACGCATTTATTGAGCTTATATGAGATTTCTATTTGTACAAAACTGTTCGATCACTCTTGCAGCGATAAGGCTGCAATACGCTTGTGAAGCATGGAACAACCTTGAGTATTATCGCAGTATATGATTCGACTATAGCTTATATACTGTGCTTTTCTACTAGGTCATAGCAGCTACTAGCGAAATCGATTTAATCAGACTTACTATCTCTACTGGACCATTCAGTCTTCAAACCTTCTTCGATATCTATATGCCGTATGTATAAATACATGCATGTATAGACACACGCTCATATATATTATTACTACCACTGCTTCTAGTAAGGGTTGGCTGGCGAGTCACAGTCGAGGACCCGATCAGGTCGAGGCAACAAGGCTTGCCGGTCTGCTCGAATCCGACAGGCTTGGGCCAACTTGGAAGACCGAATTCGCGCACAAAAGGCCGCAGCTCTTCTGCTGCTGTTGCTGCGCTGCCGCAGCACAGGAGCGACCGAAGCGGCCCAAGTGTCCGTCAGCTGGCGTCTGCGCTGCTGCTACTGCCGCCGTCGATTCGACCCGACCCAAGCGAAGCAAAGCGAGATCTACAGCGACCAGCTACGACCCACCGGAGCACCATCAACAAACCAATAGATGGAGACCAACAGCAGCGGCAACCGTAATAACGAGAGCCACTAACGAATGAGTAACCGGCAGCCGCCTCTTGTTTGTCGCCGCTGCTCAGCTCGAACTCAACCACTCTCCGGCTGCTGTTGTTGTCGGTGCTCCTGATGCCGCAAGCTGCCGACGTTGATACTGTTCATCTTTGCTTGAACTCCGACCCTCTCCGCATCCGGTGCCGCTCTTCCTATTCCGCTCGGGCTGTGCGCAGCAGCGGCCGTGGTTCGGATCTCTGAGCGACCGGGAGGAGAAGCTGCATCACCTTGGTTCAGTGCTTGCTCAGCGCCTAGTCCAGCTCAGTTGAACGTCGGAGCTCAGCGAGAACGCTTCGTCAAAAGGCCAATTCGAGAGCGACGGCAACTTGGTGGGCCAGCTATCACTGTTTGGTCACATAGTGAAACGGCTCTTAAATCAGTAACACGGTAGTGTTCCGACCAAAAAAGAACAGAGATAGGAGTGAAGACTGAAGTGTGCGTGGACAAAGAAAATAAACAGATGTGGTATGATGTGTATTGCATGATAAAAGGATATTAATGCCTGATGCGGGCAGAAGAAGTTAAAGCAGCGCCTTTTTAATAAGGCCTGTGGGCTCTTCTGAGGATTTATTACGTGTGATTTTTCCGCGTAGGCCATCAAGTAACTGTTACAACATGTCGAATTACAACAATTTTAACTTTGCAAGACCGCGCTGTGCAGAGTCCCTACCACGGATACCTTCGTACAACGTGAATGTTCACAGCCAGACGTCGCATTACCCGCAAAAAATGTCAACTGGCGCTGCTTCGGTAGCACCTGTAACGGCTCCGGAATATACCGAGATTACGCTACGGCCGCAGATGCACCCACGGGGCCACTCTGCCGAAGCCAATTCACATACCTTAAGTCGCACTTCAGCTGCTGGAACATTCTTTGGTGTGTACGGTGTATCAAGTGTAACGACCGCTCATTCAGCGCCTTCAATGCCAAACCGAAGTAATACACTCGGGACATACGGTCGAAATGCTGCGAGGTGGTCCAATGTTGCCAAACGTAACTCTTTAGGCCATACCCTGTTGTTGGACAAAGGCGGCAATGCTCTTGATGATTTCTACCGCACCATCGATTCGAAACCCTCGCAGTTCATCGTTGGGCGACAAAATTCTGCACGACCTCATCACGTTTGTTATTCGCTACAAGTGAGTTTCTTGTTTTTTAGTAAAAGCATGTTCCTAGCAAAGTTTATAAAAAAACCAATTTTATTGTACTAATATTTTATGTGAGACAACCAGTTACATTTCTTATAAGTTATAAGCACAATAGGAACTGTTTACAATCTCTAACAAAGATCTAAGGCGATAAGGCCTTGGGAAAGATATTAAAGAATTCTGCATTAGTGTCTATCTAGTAAAAGATAATATGATAAGGCAGCTTTTGGGAAACTTACCTGATTATGTTCACAATAGCATTCTTTTTGTTCTACTTAAACCATAACCAACAAGTAAAAGCGAGCTATTGCACCGCTTATGTATACGAACTTCGATGAAAAAAAACTCAAGAGTCAAGGGAGTATTTTTTAAAAATCCAAGTTTCCTATGGTGCGAAATGGGCAGCCATGTTCTGAAGTGTAGCTTTAGCCGGACACAGTAGTAGATGCTCTGATTCCAACTCCACAATACTTCTATCTTAAGCAGGCAACGGCATAAATTTCTCTAAACAACGCCTTGCATTATCCTTATTACCAACGGCAGGGAAGTTGTTCCGAAGTCATTATAAAAGTAGACATGATGTTTTTTCTAATCCTATCATATATATGGATCTTGTAAGCGTTAACAAACAGAAACAGGCAGGACAGATCTGTACCGCATGCAACCAATCTATTATACAACCTGTAGCGGTGCCAACTCCGTTTCTTGATTAGAATTCCTATTTCTCCTTTGCTTTGGTTCTTCTAGTTAGCTTCGATCCATCTATCCTGCGCAGGTTGCGTGCGGTTCGGCAGACTCAGGTGGGCCGGATTTTTTTTCTTTGATTGCTTGTCCTTCGCGTCTGTTGTCTTTAAATACGGCAATCCTGTTTGGGGGTGGGGCGAGCCTGGTGCTTGTCGATAAGCGAAGAAGAGCTTACAGACGGACCGGGTCTGTCGTCGGCCTAGCATGCCTCTGTCTCTCTCTAGATGCACCATCAACAACCAGTCAGTCAGCATGTATTGGATTATGGTAGGTGCTTACAGTTCACTTACTCCCGAGATGGACGGGAGTCGCTGATGTTGAATGTAGAAGGAGTGCTATCACTAGTTGCATTTGTACTTGAGCTAGAGACTGTTCGTGCATTTCCGTAGCCAGTCAATCCACTTGCCTGAGGCTGCCACTGTTACTGCGGCTGGAGCTACTGTACAGCCCAGATCCCCGGCAATCCCCGGCAAAATTTGTGTATGGGTCCTGCGGTCTCGTCTCTGACACGAGCCTAGCGCCTAACCACTCACACGTAGAGAGATAGAAAGACAAAAAGAGCAACTATTTTGTAAGCTCTCCCCGCTGGCCAGCTATCAGCAACAGGCGACCTGAACACAAACACCATTAACAATGCAAACACTGCATAAAAACGTAGCTACCATCACTCAACTCTGACAAGTACTAACTAGCCCAGCGACAACTATCAATTGCTGTTGATTACATTTGTCGCGCAGTAACACAATGACAATATTATCGACGCTTGTATATCACTCTTACTCTATGTAGGGCGAGGGATCTCTAATCAGGAAAACCATTTGAGAACGACAGTTGCCCTACTGTGATAAGAGCGCTCGAATCGCCATAGAAAATTTTCTACTTTCCTTGACGGACTAGGCCAGAGGAGGGACGAGAAAGCGTGATGTAACCCGTCAGAGATCCTCTTGTGGTGCTGCCCTTGAATAACCACTCAGAAGCAGAAACGATTTCCGGATACATACGTGCGCATATTTATGTTTAGCACAGTCTGTCTATACTGATAACAAATATTATAACCGAATACATACCCGCCTAAATACGGACATATTGATTAATCGAGTGAATTTTGGTCCCGACAAAAGGAGAAGGCTCCAAATCGTACAAGCAAATTGAGAAAAAATCACCGTTAACTTAAAATTATCCGACTGTGAAATTTTTTCAATAATCATCGGACGCTGTTGGGTAGAGAGGCTGAGGTGGTGGTACTCGGCGAATGGAATAGTAGAGAAGTATTTGTTATACGTCAAAGTCTTGGCGAGTTTTTACATTTCTGAAGCTTGGATGTGGCGTAGCGTGGGGTGGCTTGATGTGGGATTTGTCCATTGTGCTTATCTCCTTTACGTCGTTTCTCTGAACGAGTTCGTTAACCCGTAGAGTAATAAAATATAAGAAGACCTTTGCGATAATTCTTAACAGCAGCAGCAATAACAACAGGGCTTATAGTATGACTCGTGTCGTTGCACACCCCTTACAGGAACATTACCGATGTGGCTACACTAACAAGCATCAGCAATAACAGGGACTTGACAGTCGCGAAACTCTTGTCCAGCGATAGAGCAACATCAGAATATTTGAGCTGTACGGCGTTGTTCGTTGGGTCCTCTTCGCTCGTCTATTTTTGCCTTTACCTGAGAAACGTTAAATGACGTAAAGATGTAAGTCTAATTATTACGTCCGCCCTCACCCGCCCAACACTGGCTACGCTTCAACCATGAATGGGCTTCAACTGTGCTGTGGCCGCGCGCGAGGGGTATCTCTATCTGAGCGCCATCAACACCGGCAGTCATGCAGTCCTAAAGAGAAGACTTATGTTGCGGAACAGTGTTGTTATTGTTGTCGTAGACGCAAAGCCAAGGCAGCGAGAACAATCACACAACCAAGACAAGAAGTGTTAGATGATGGCTCCAATCTGGTTCACGGTCCGGATAATGTTCATTCGTTCGCTTGGTACGTCGCTGAATCGACGGTCCGGGCGACCGACCGGATGAAGTACCGTGAACGGCCGCTGCAGCTGTTATCGTTGTTGTTAACGTGGACGTCTTCTGTCGTCCTTTCTGTATCATTCTATTCTCTTTTCTTTACTCGGTTTTCCTCCCCCATCTTCGTTCGCCAAGCAACTCCAGCTTAAGCAAGAATTTGCTTATATTTTCTTTCGCTTCTTCGTCAATTCCTTCGTTTTTTTTTTCTTCTTTTTGTTCGTCTTCATTTAATCATGTTTTATGTTAGATTGCTTTGCGTCGCTATCTTGAGGGCGGCGGTTCAATGTTAAAGCGTAAGTGCTGCCTGGACACAAGCATTCGGATAAGAGCATAATAACTGACTGGTATCTTGATGTGAGGTTGTGTGCGTGCCTATATATATCCCTGAGCTGAGTCGCTCTAAGTGTACGAGTCAATATGAGTGCTTTTCTCAATGTATGCCTCCAGTCTACGTGCGCATGTGGGCGCTTGCCGAAGCGTGACAAGTGCTAACGTTGAGCACTGCTCAATTCCGCCACATGGAGGCGCTCTGTCGGAGCGCTGTTTCTGTCTACTGCGGCAGCGATGTCCGCCTGTCTGACCATCGGAACGTCTTGGACCCGAAGTTCGTCCGTCCTCGGCACCGCCAGCGCCGGCCGAACAGCAACAATATTCGTAGTAGTAGCAGCAGCAACACCACCGCTACCAATGTAGTAGTATATTGCGTGTAGATGGTGTCGTGGCAACATCACTCACCCGATCAACATCTTCCCTAACAACAAACACCCGAAGAATGAATCTAGTCGTTGTCATAGTCATTGTCGACAACAACAACAACAATAATAGCGATAGGTTAGCAACATTATGACTAACAACAACAGCAGCGTGGCTAAAACGCCATTCGTAACGCCAACGGCGGTAGAAAACCATGTGCTGGCCGGACCCCTACTGACGTAGTGTCTCCTCTCTATAACGTAAAACTTACTATCATAGCTCTATTACGCTCTCTTTGATCTCATAGTGCGAGCATTTAACATCACCTTCTACATTTAGTCACTTGCCTATGACTTGTTCAACGCCCAAAGGCAGCCACCCGCTACACTTCAGGCGGACGACAGATCCTCCACGGCTTGTCTGTCTCTGTGTGTTATCGTGCTAGGCACGATTGCTGGTGCTGACGTCGATGCCTTTTCACTACGGGAGGCAGAAGGCAGGCTTACACAGGCTTGTTCCTCCCTAACCGGACCTACCGCTTAAGTGCGAGTATAGGTGGACGAGAAGATTTAGCCACAGCAGAACAGATCAGCGTCACGCTATTCAGACGCTATCGAAGTTGCTCCCCCACCCTGGTCATGGTGGACATCCGGCTGAACTTCCGTTCGAAATGGAGGCGCGATAGCAGCAGGAGTCACACATGACAGCAACAGCGGCAACAAAAGATGCTGAGTAGACAGCGAATCAAGCTCAGTCGAACTGTCGCCATGGGTCGAAGTTTGCCTACATGAGAGATAGCCTCTCTCGTCCGTAATCTTCAACAGTCTTAGTGTTCCCTAAGGGGTCCACCTGTAAGATGAACCTAGAGCAGCGGGTTCGTCAGTCTAAAGCGAACACTTTCATCACTGTGAAATCCCATATACCCAATATTAATACTATAGATACAGAGAAAGCTCCAAGTCAGCTCAAAATGCGTCTCGTTTCTATGTAAAGTTTATATTGATATAAGTCAATGATCAGGCTCTAGTCCAGCTGATTACGATACTGATAATAACGAATCGGTCATCTTACTCACATTTACTTGTTATTGCCAATGGCTGCTAGTCATTATAGCTCTGCGATTAAATGATGAGCTAAATGATCAATGAACTGAGCTGCCATTGGCGAGCCTTGATTACAAATCAGTTTAATGATGGAAAAGCGGGAGGCTCTTGGCGATCGATGCATCTGCGATAACAATTCGCTGTGTGTGAAGGGACAAAGGCTATAATAGTAGACGGAGTTCTGCTACCGTGGTATGGCCTCATTTTCACGCTACTGATTTTTACTCCACATGTAGATCAGTCTATGTGCAATACACAGACGTACATTCAGTAACGGCAATTCGAATCAATAAAGTAAACCAAGTATCGTTAGCTCCAGTAAAACTTTCTTATTATCCGATTGTGACTCCCGTGGAGCAGTTTTAGTTGCCCAGAACGATGTAACAATTAGCCCGTAATCTTACAGTTTCTTGACAACAGTAAATTGCCTGTACCAGATCTTCTCCAACTTTTGCTGGAGGCTTTTGAGCTGTCTTTTGGGGTAGCTATCGAATAACGCTCGTGTGCGTCAGCATAACAAAAGGAACGGAACCCCCCCTGGCGTTAACTTATCTCCTGAGGGAACGTAAGCAAGGGATTGACATGCTATTATCATGTACAATATAGCCGTGTTTGAAGTAGTTTAGGCGGAAAAAATCAATGCGTATATGCTTAGACAGTGACTCGCAAAGGCTGACGGAGCGGAATTACTTTCTTAGTTGTCTTTCGGGGGAATACGGTGCAGATGTGTCAGTTGAAATGATCTGGCAATCACATGAGTGAACACTCGTGAATTATTATTTCATTACTCGGGAAATGGATACAGTTAATATTATATATAACTTCTAAAAATATCGTTGATAAACTAAGATAAGGAGAACGTATTGGCGCTTGAGACAATATAACTGTCAATTGAGCAAGCCCTTTTATCCGCCTGTTAGTTGAAAACGTAAAAAATTATGTGAGTACGCATAAAAACCATTGATCTTAGTCACTTGGCCTGTCATTGCTGGATAGGTAACAGAATTTTATGAAATTATATATGATTAAAAAGATAAGTATCAAAATATAGGTAAATATAATTCAAGGCTGTGATTTTGACCATAACCCGATGACTACTCCACATTGTAATTACATCGCCACTTACGACTCCTGCTACTACTACTACTTATACTTCTGTTCACGACTAGACGAAACTTCGAGGGTTACGATGGAATGATCTTGTTTCATATTGACCTTCAAAAAATGAAGGTGATTCCTCGCTAGCGCCAAACTTGCCAAAGCCCGCTAGAGTCGTTCGTAACTAAGTAAATGCTACGGCGCACCGCGCCCCGTATTGCGCTAGATGGATATCTGTTTGTGGAAGTGTTGCTTCTCTCATGTCGTGATGCAAAGTTTAACTTGAAATCTTGCCGACGCGTATTTAGGTATTTTTAATACGGTTTGCTGCTAAATGACGAACACGGCTAGCTGAGTGACAAGGGATAAAGCAGACGGGCGGCCAGACAGGACGCTATTGCGTCGCTATTAAGGACGGCTGCCACCTGTTGCCATCTGCGCCTGTCTGCCTGCCTGCCTGCCTACCTGCCTGTCTAAGAATGTTCGCGTCTGCTGAATGTTTTTACTGTTATTCCACGTATTCTCATTATTATAACAGCCGGAGTAATAGTAGAAGTGCTAGCGACGATGAGTGGTTGTTTGCCTGCTGTGTGGGTGAAAGGGTGGGTATGTGCGTGTATAAAGCAGGGTGTTGATGGTCGACTTTTATCTTTTGGTAGGTGGGTAGGTGCACCATCAGCATCACAAATCGTCTGTGCGAGTTTTACCAACTATGGCAGCATTTGTTTGTGTTCAAACGTTGCCATATTTAGACAGGCAGCGTTCGGCTTTTCCAACTGGTAATAATGTTATAGTTACTCTTACTGCTTCTAACCGCTGCCGCTAGAAACGTGACATAAGAATAAGCAAGCCAAGTGCCATAAGAGGGATAATTACACGCCGCAAAACAACCACCGACGGATCGTAAACGTAATAAGAAAACAGGAACAAAAATAATCATAATTCTACTAAGTGAAGACAGAGCTCGGCTGAACGCGAAAAAACGAGCGGGAGGGTGAAAAAAAGGGAAAGAGTGAAAAGTCAGACAAAAGCGCCGAGAAGCAACAATTAAAGTAGTACTGGTGCTACAGCACAACTTATCACCACGAGCCTCGGCGTCCAGCATTAGCATATTGGAACGATATCATTACTATCGCCGTTATTAGTATTATCACTAGATATAAGGGGCCTGTTAATGTGCAAGCGTTTCTGCCGATGTGTGTACATTTGCGTCAGCACAAGCTATGTTCGTTGTGAATGGCCGTTAACATTTCCAAGCCGTATCAAGAAAGGCACTGAACGTCGATCGCAACAGCAACGGTGACCACTAGAGTCGTATCCTGGACCATGGGAAGAATTTGAGTAGAAATTCTCATTGATAATAGGCCAACCAGCGATGCTTGCCTTAAATCGCGCCGTCACAGCTATGACCACCAGGTCTAACAGCTACCTGCGCTTGTGCCTGTCTCTTGTAGAAAAGGAGCCGACACAACTAAAGTAATGCTATCCATATACCTACATGGATTGCCCCTTGAATTGTTATTTATCATTATTGTTATATATAACAAGGACAACCATCGACGCGTGAAAAAAGATTGTCTTCGTCATTATGTTCGGCCCCTCTCAAAAAGCGATCGCTCCTTCCCCGAGTTATCGGCCAGCTAATGTCAGTGACTCCAGCTGTAGCAACAATAACAATAAGGAATTTTTCGCTTTGCACCGTCTCGTTATTATTACTGTTGCTAAGCGTATTAAATATTATCACTTATTCCCGACAAGTTTCTCGGAATTAATAATGCTTTTTGGAGTTTCCAGGCCTAAGGAACTCTCTGACGTTAAGCCGATATCGGTGGCAGGCAAATCACAAGCAGTTCTGCCCAACGCTCACGTGTGATTCGCTCAGTGTCAATCGAACGTTTCGCGTAATTTTTAGTAAGCTCAAAGCGATGTCACTATAAATACGACCCGGCAGAAGGCAAGCTTTCAATTTGTCAATGAGGATAAACGAGACTACAAGGCCAAAAATGTGAGCTTAAATTTTTTTAACTCTTCAGTGATATATGTTGCCAGTAGAATGCACGTCCAGATTCCTCGGGACGATAGAAATAAAAACAGCTTTGTTTGTATAGTTGAGACTCGATCCCAAAACCAACATAATAGACCGTCACCGTTGCTACCAGATAAAGAATCATCGCAATCTACGCACCTCTGGCCGCTTGCTGTAAATGTGAAAACAAAATCTATTCAGAGTTGGTTCGCAGTTCCAAAATACACACACACACACACAGATATTCACTCATATAGAAACTAAGTTTGGCGAAACGGGACGCGGACCGCATTGCTTCAGTAGCCGACGCAAAATGATGAGATGCGAAGAAAGACACCGCGCTATTTGCAGCGCACGGCGTCGTGGTCGTTAAAATTGAAAAGTTATGAATAATGGACACACGCACACAGACAACGAGAAAGAGAAAGCTAGATTGCAGAATGACTATTGCCTACAGGAGCAACAATGTGTGCAGATAAATAGTGGATGTATAAGGTCTTCTATATGTTTCGTTGGCCCTTTGCATTACTCGACTCCACATAATGCCTGCGTGCAGTAAGGAGCAAGGCAGGAGTCTTTACTCACGTTTCGAAAAATAGAGCACTCTTGATCGCGCCCCTGTAGCACAGCTCGATAGCACGCCTAATCAAGAGGAGACATTGAGGTGTCTGGGTATTAACGCATTTTCAACGGCTGCAACGCCCCCACCCTGCTTCAGTTCCACAAACTCACCGCCGTCAAAGCTTTTCGGGTTTTGCCTTTGCTGCCGCTAAGCGAAGTCCCTGCCACCTAAAAGCCGCCCTTTATGGTGGAGCTTCTGAATAAAAGGCTGGCTTTTCTATCGCGTCGTGACATTAATAAGTTCGTTCTGTGTTAGAGGCTTTTGAGAATTCATCATTATTACGTAATACTGCCAAGCCTTGAATTGTTAGAACCGCTTCTGCTAGATATCGCCGCATTGTATGTGTCAGCCATAGAGCTAAGTGTGCTATGAGGACAACACGTAGTGTGGTCACACATGAATCACCTTGAAACACTGTCGTTCATTACCGTTATTGCTACTAGACAAATTTTTTACTTTTATTTCCATGTACATAGATTGAGCGGTATGCTATTGAATCATCATGAGTAGTATTGCAAGTTGAATCATAATGTGGTCCCAATTTACTGCATAGCAAGGGGAAAAGGCAGTGACTCACCAATAGTTTTTGTGCTTTATTCGTCGTTTATTCGAAATGATGTGATAATGGCAAGCTATACCAAGCGGTAATGTGCCGACTTTTCCTCTAATTCTACCGTTCCAATTTTTGCTCCTTTTTCTCTAAGGGCGAGTGGGTATTAGTATTAGAGATTTGACATCTTTGTTTTCCCGCTCTGTTATCCCTCCCCCCCCCCCCCCCATTTGAGCCCAGTCTGATACGTTTAATTTTTTTTCACCTTCATCAGTGCTTATTGTAATGACTACATCAGTGGTTGCCACCGGTGTAGTCGTTACAGGATAGCCGGGAAGACTATACACGTTTTCCGTTTCTTCACCGTTGCTGCTAATGCTGCCTAGCTCGCTGTTCTTCTCAGCTTTTTCTCGCCAGGGTCGAGCCTGCTTTTTTACCTTGTACAACTTCGTTTTCTTTACAACCGCCTTCGTCCTCTTGGTATTTCTCTTCTTGTGATGGTCGTCCCTCGTTAGTGTTGTTTCTCACGGGGCATTTGAGAAGAATCGCTTGCTCACCCGCTTCACCCAATTCAGGGGTAGCGATTGCTCGCACTGATTCCGTTACTCTGAACGGAGCTCACTGGCGCAGAACAGCATTGGGTGAGGCAAGCACAGGCAGCAATGGCACGCCCGCCTGCTTTGGCCCTCTGTATATCTTGTCTAGCTGGGTACTTCTTGAATTCGTCATAGCCTACTCCGCTGCATCCCTGCACCGCATTAGGCGCAAATGCAGAGCGACCTTTCTTGACGCCGGCTTCTGTAGGCTTGATCTCAACATTCACAGATATGTGTCCTATTCGCCGCCGAATTCTCATGCTCTCACGCAGTCTTATGCAGCGCTACGATACAGTAAGACAGCACAAAAAGTTGTCGAATGCTTGGCTCCATACTAGTCACATATATTGCCGCTCTCTTGCTAGATACATAGGGGTGTGATGTCTGGCTAGCGAAGACTTCTTTTTTGGACACTGCAGATCACCCCTCGCTTTTCTTAATCATAGCGATGTATTACTGCTAGCGATTATGGACATGTTGATTTAGCAGAGACTGGCTGAACTCGTGAAGGCTATTTTCTACGTTTAAGAATTGAAGGGTGCGGGAATACTACCACGTATATGTATATATATATATATATATATATATATATGGCTCTGCAACCACCAGACCATACCTCTATAAATCTTACCATATTAGTAATACCACGAAACCATAATAGTTATAGTAATAATAACTGTGATAATATAGATAGTTTTTCTTCTATCGATAACAACCGTGTTGTGCATGTCCGCACGGGCATCTAACACGCCCGATCTTTGCCTACATTTTTCCAAACCTGTCGACGGTTCAGCTCTTCTATACCTGTAGAATCTACGTCTGTGAATTGATGCATAGTTGACGCCGCAAACGATGGACTGAACTGGAAAACCGCCTGTTCTGACGTGCAGAGCAGGTTATCACCAAGCTGAGCTCTACCCCTTCAAATGTGTCTCAGTAGGTGTGAATTTGGACTACTGCGGCTTCAGTTACAATATGCTGCCAGTCTTAATCTGAACTGCAACTTCAACCTTCACTGCCTACTATCGAAGCGATTGTTGAGCTGATTATCGCTACAACTTTTGCAATACAATGGAGAGAGGCCTGAGAAATAGTTGCCTGTTGAATTCCCGGACATACGGCCACATCGACACATTATTACCTACATACAGATCGTTTCCTACAAATCGTCTAGGCTATACCGAAGGTGATGGTCGTGTTACAACAACTATGAATACGGCAGAATGAACCAAACCAAAGAAGATTTTATACATATACTGATATGGACGGCGCGGTTACTGTCACTACTGACACTACAATACAATCGGCCTTGAGGCTAAGATCAGGCAGCAGATGAACACGAAGCTTTTTCTGGACCTCAGCAATGAATATCGTCTAAATGAGACGTCTCCCCCACTATCGCACTTGGTGTGTACCACCAGACAGAGTGTATAGTATTATATAATAGATAACTGTGTCCCTGTGTGTGTATTCGTTGCTGATGAAACTCGCCGACAAGGGCGCAATTGCGCTACTGCCGGGTTAAAGGTGTTGTGGTTGTTGTTGTCGTCGTCTGTGCTCAGCCCAGCGTAGTCGTCCACCAATACAAAAATTACACTCTCAAATGCTTTGGCAAAAAAATCAGTTGCAATACGGTGGTACATACTACGATGTTATTCATCTGCAGAGCGACGGTCGCTCAGCAGAACAGCGAAATCAAAGAACAGGCGCACTAGGAAACCCTCTTGGGTGTTGTCAATGTTGGCTCTTTCTTTCGTTGTCGCTCTGCCTACGCTGTGGTCTGATATCAAATGAGAATAAAGTCGCGCTGAACCTCGTTCATTCGTATGGGACGACAATGACGGGCGAGAACGGTCAGCCCTGAACGAATTCCCAAGTTTCAAAAAGTCTTCCTCACGCACTCTTTCTCTCAGGAACGTTTTTGGATGTGTCTACCGTGAGACAAGCAATAACTGGTATGACCCACCTCGAAAACATCACTCGAAGATTGGGCGACGTATCCCGTTTTAATAAGTACCCCCTTAGATGAATGACAGTAGTTAATCCACATTTTTATATTACGGTCATTAAAGCAATTTATATTTAGTAATAGGAAATGAGAGAGATTGAAGGCAAATAAAGCTGTTGTGAATACCAAACAATCATTCGTCACTAGCTCAATACTAGGTTTCTGGGAGTGTATTCGATGTTGAACATTGTTAGTTATAAATTTTTGCTATATGGGTCAAGCGAACCTTGTTGACAGTAACTGGTTGCCTATTGTTTGAATTTCGTTCATGACAGTAGAAGCGATAGTTGCCATAGTTAGCTCTAGAAGAACGTAGCCAAGATAGCCCAGTGCAAACTGGTAGCAGCCGACACGCGACCATTCATGCACCCGTTGACTACTATCGTCTTGTATAGTGATAATAAAAAACGAAATAAACTTTTTCCTATTTTCCAGTCTCGAAATCTCGAAAATAAGCGCGCCGACTAGGGAACAATGAAGAAGAAAGAGGCGCTTATTTCTTCTATAAATTATTTTGGTTCCTTAGACAGAGGCAAGAACAATATTGTTGTCGCTTGTGATGGAACTAGACGCTGCTGCGTGTGATAAAAGCTTGGCCGTGGTGGCTCTTTAACGCAAACGGTACCGAAAGATGGAAAAATAAGCGCACGGAAAGGAAACTTTAAGCTTTTGGCGGCACCCTCCATTTACAACAACAGGTTGCAGCAAAAGTGATTTTCGGCAAAAGGAGAAAGAACCAGAGAGTGATCGGCTTTGCATGTATAAACACGATTTTTTTGCTCTTCGGCGTTTTTTGCATTGCTAGCAATCTATTTTTCCTATTCTGAAAAATTTATTTTTCTTCGTCCTCGTTGATTCTTTCGGCGTTTCGACATAATGATTTGCTAACAAATAAAATAAAAACAAATTTTGGGGAAAACGGCTTCAGTTCTGTTTGAGTACGAGATGTATGCATGCCCGTGTTTAGCTGCCTGGCTAATCGTTGTTTATTGGATAATGCGAGAGAAACAGATAGAGCGGACTGATAGCTAGAAAGGAGACGCAAAGCTAACTAGCGGATAGAACTGGATTGAAAAGCGGTATAAAAAAGCAATAAGTTTTTTCAACTTGATTTTATATTTTTCGTAGATCCTTGCTGGACGATTATCAGCACGATTTACATTTTGTGCACTATAGCAAGCTCTGCTGCTATCATCACAATCGCCTCTTTAAATGACACACTAGGAACACAGGCTGTGCCATGACGGGCATAGATTTTTGCTATCTTGATGTATCATGTAGTGCAAGCCCAACCGTTGCCAGAGAGAAAGAGCAGGCAATACAGATGGGGAGGGGCGAGATGGAATCGTGCGGTCGGCCATTCGTTGGGACGAAGCATGCAAGATAGTTGTTGTGGGCTGTCTACTGCTTTTGCTGTGCATCGCTCATGCCGCACCACTTCGAAATCAAATAAAACTTAAATAGATAGAAATAGAATCAGATGTAGGTGCCACGACGTCAACAAACCATCACGAATTGCCCATATACAACAAACCTACAGACACGAAGCAATGGTGAGCAAGCACAAACAAGTGAACGAGTACCGCTAACGCTTTCGGTACTCATTGCCAACAGTTTCTCGACTCAATCAAATCG
The DNA here is from genome assembly GCF_002532875.2 of Varroa jacobsoni. Lineage (NCBI taxonomy): Eukaryota > Metazoa > Arthropoda > Arachnida > Mesostigmata > Varroidae > Varroa > Varroa jacobsoni. The sequence goes on along the minus strand of NW_019214170.1, from coordinate 5,863 downwards.
TGTTCACCGTGAGCCCAAAATCGGTTTGGCGGGGGCGGCAGGAGGGACTCGAATAACTAGTGAATAGGTGTACAGTTAATGGAGTTGGCAAGGTACATATATGTTTTTCTTACTTCACCGATATATTGCACGATCATCTCGACTTTGTAGGTCGATGCGCCGTGTTTTTGAAAAGGCTCACACAGGCGCAGACAAACCAAGGAGCGCACATACATGTGTGGGTTTTATTGAATAAACATGTTGTTGGCTCGTTCGTTTGACGTACTTTTAGTAAGATGTGACAGCATTTGGGTGGGAATCCACGAATGTAGAAGTAATAGTCGATATTACTGCTCGATGCAGCAGTAGCCGTTAGTATCTTGTTGGAAATCCAAAACATCACAATAATTATCGATCGTCTTTCACGTCCCCAAACAGATCGAAAGAGCATTTATGATGTGAGTTGAAAAAAAAATGCTTACTAAGTGAAACATGCATCGGTACAAATCTCACATCGCTTCGATAGGCCTAAATATTGGTACTTGCTCAAGAAAATGATAATATAAAAAAGAAAGTATCAACATGGAACTTCGTGTAGCACTCAGACGCTTGTGCAGTCTTAAATCTCCTACTTCCTTTTGGGATTTTTGGCACTCAACTGAACTTGAAAAGTTGACTGTTTTCTATCTGAATCCTTCGAAGATACATACTTCTTCGTTCACTGCAGTCTTTTCTTTTGATGAACTTTTAATGAACATAAATTTAAGTTGATATATGCATATCACACAAGATTGGATTAAAGGGGCTGGATACTTGACGCAGCCTTGTATTCATGGCTGTTCATTCTGATTCTCGCTCAACAGTGAATAGACAGAGGTGAATATAGACAAAGACAAAATAATCGGACATTGAAAAAGAGAACAAACTCAAACTTACATCCCGTGGCCGTTGCTATCGTTGTGGTCTAGCTGCGTTGGACCTTTCTAGCTTTCTTTACTGCATTGTTGTGAACGTCATTGTGTTAGGAAGCGGAAAGCCGGTGGACCCGCCGTAAATTTTAGATATAAACATTGTTGCCAGATATTTAGCATCATAGTGACGTGTCGGAATCCGCCTGTAAGTCTGCGTTAGAATTGAGTATTATGGGTCGGTGAATGTACTGCATGTGCAAGCCGCAGAAAATGCAATTATACAACCAGTCTACACCGAAATATGGATGTTCACAAAGACCAGGTCATCAAGTAATCAACGGCATAAAACGTCGATAAAACATAGATAGATTGGCATGTCTGAAGCACGTCCCACCGCTGGTACCGTAGCTTGTTGAATCAATGATTTGGAATATCTACACATTTACTCTACTGATATTCGCATTGACAGCCAGCCCGATCGCTATGTGTGCGGGTGTCTGTCAGACTGGACAAGCAGGTTTATAGCTGGGCTACATACCGCCCCATTTTATTATCCTATGGCGTCAACCTGTAAAAAAGCTATTGCCGCTGAGCCTACAGTGGTTGTTTTCCATACCATCTACGAGCATCTGTTGTTGCAATTATGGTGCAGTACCGTAAGCACAGAGTAGACCATTGGGTCAAGGGGCCGGCGTAAACCAAGGTCTGCACCGCATGAATGAACTGGTTCGGGTTGAGCTTCGATTAGGTGAGTCGCCGAGGCAAAGCGGCTCTAACTGGACTTCACAGAGCGATGGGAGCGTGGTTCTACGGTACGCAGTTTCTCGCGACATCAACGAAACCATGTAACCATATAAAAGCACTGCATATAAACGCAAATACCGGCTTCGTGTCGTCTCCTCTCTAAACAACGTGACGTTTTGTCGGTGTGTACCGATTACACCGTTGACCATCAGGGTCAGCGACTTCATCGTAAAGCTAAGCGGTGCCACATAGTTACTTGTTTATATATATATATGTACTGTGCGTAAGGCCCGCGAGTAGCTATAGTGTACCTTATGAAACAGACAGCAGAACACAAGCGCGGCATGTTCTGTGCAGTTGACGTGAATGCCCTTTCATTGCCAACAGGAGAAACGTCCTAAAGCTGCACAGTGGTACGACTCAAGCCGGTTCGTGCCGTGTCTCCTCCTACAGATGCTTACGACGCATATATAATTAGGCTTTTATGTACATGAAAGTTATTAAATATTGGAGATGCAAAACTATAATTGGAGAAAATTCAATTATAGTGAATCTTTTCGATTAATTTTAAAAATGCATCTGTCTATGCAAAACGTTTTTCAGACTCTCTTGCAAAGGATTTAACACTTAGGAGCACTTAGAGAATCGCATAAAAAAGTTGCTTTCGAAAATTATTTTTCCAAACTAACTTTCCTCTTGAACTTCTCCGTTAGAATCTTAATAACATTAATAATTGAGACCGTTTGATCGCTAAACAATTTAAATAATCATCATGTTAGGGCCGTCTCAACGTTTGCTATTGACCCTTATTATATAAATCTGTTTTTCGGTGTTACTAAATCAGTCTCTCCTATTTGGTTTTTTTTTAGTGCCCATGCCAACCATCGGCGACCCCTTCGTCAGCAATCATGTCCCGTCCGACAGTTACCGCAATTCCCACCATCACCGGTAGTATGATGTCGAATGAAGCAGCAATGCCGCCTTTATCGGCGTACTACCCTCAACAACAAACGCAGACTTCGCATTCTCAGGCTCGAGTTCCGCAGCATACTTCAGTGGCTCCGCCTGACCTCGAACGTTTCCGTCGCCCGGTAGAATCTCCTACACTTAGTGAATCTCGCAGTTCATTGGCTAGCTCACAACAGCAGCAGCAACATCAACAACATCAGCAGCAGCAGCAGTCATTTGGAGCAACTGCACAGCCACAGTTGAATGCTCAAGGACATCATCCGAATGGTTATCAGGACCTGGAAGAGACGTCCTCGGAGGCCAGCTCGACTAGAATCGCCTCTAGGATGAGCGGAGACCCCAACGTTACTACTTCGACAGAAAATGATACCCGCCAGCTTACTAATGGATGCAACCCAGCTAACAATCCTCCACCACCGCCATATTCGCCATATTGCCCAGCGCTAACGACGACAACAACAGTGATTCATCATGCCATTCCACCAAATAAGAAAGAAAGGTATACTGATCAGCAGAACGATTTTTCCATTTTCTTGACCGCTGAATATAGATATATATGATACGTTCACTTTACGTTTGTGTAAAAATATGTGATTCATTTTGTTTACCAAAAAGATTGTACCTTTTTGACTACAGTAAGGAAGCTTAAAAATAATCATTTCTAATGGTCGGCATTCATTATTTGTTCAATACTTTTTTGTTGCAACAGCCTGTACTCGAAACTGCCCTCATCGGTTTCATCCCGCCAGACGTTAATGCGTGCTGTCTACTGTTCGTCCGTACTGATCGCGATGCTGACGGCGCTTTGTATTGTAATACTGGTCCTTTTCGGCGGGCGCACTGAGGGTGGTGCCTCGGCACTGCTCTCAGAAGACATCTTCGGCAATGCGATGGCAACAGGAATAGGCTCCGGAGCGCTCTCTGTTGTTCCCGCACCCACTGATCTTGTCGACCGTTCGCAGGTGATCATCGTTAATCGACGTAATCCCACGCAGTCGGCCGAACAAGCTGCGCAGCTCTCCGACTTGCTAGCATTGGTCGGCGCGTACAATGCTACAGCTAGGGATGCGGCATTCCCGTCCCAGTTAATTCAAACGGTCCAACCCGGGTGCACCGCAGAGGAGCAATTCGGGTATCGGCAAGGCGAGCCGTGTGTGGCAGTCGTTTTGCGTCCCGATCCTGCTTTCGTCCCAGTACCATTGGCTTCATCCGACAGTTCAGATACCACAGATAACGCAGGTAGTAACCTACTTGAGCTCGAGTGCCTTTGCGAGAATCGTCGTAACGTTCGAGTCGCCTATTCTCCATATCGAGGCTTCCCGCTACGATTCTTCCCGCGGTCGGCTCGAGCATCGCCACTGCTTGTTATGCTCCGCTTCGAAGATTTACCGTTGAAAACTGAATTGCGCATTTCGTGTGGTCTTCGAGGTGCCCGTAATATCGACGCTCGCAACGACCGTGTCAATTTCCAGATTATGGTCATCTAAATAAGTCAATCACTGTGTACGAACTATGAAATTATACCGAACAGAAGAGAAACAAAGGAATGAGATGAAGAAAACAACAAACCTCTCAAGCTGTAGCCCCAAAGAATACAAAACCCTTCAGAAGAAGCTGGACCATTTACAGATATTTTGCTGTTCCCTGGAGGGAATCAAACGGTTCAGTTACTGTTGGAACAATAAGCTAAAGATTACCACTGCTTTAGGGTTATTCTGAAGAAATTTGAAACAACCCTCCCCACGTACAAGAGTAGCTCAGCACGATGATCAGCCAACCTCGCACAGAGAGTTCATGTGAATGTAAATTTTTGTAGATAAACTCACAAATTTTTGCAACACGAACACTTGCAATGATCTGACTACGTTCGAATACGGATACGTTCATGTAGTCAAACGAAAATCTGTTAATTACCGACTGTGTGGTGGTGACTCACGCTGGCGTGATGAAGGCGGATAACGTTAGGTTACCTGCTTCGTTCGCCCTGCGTATTATAGGACGCTAATCAGCTATACACATAACGAAAGTCATATGAAGAGATGAAAGGGGAGAAAGAAAGAGTAATATAATGCGTTGAAGGAGACGAGTTTTTCGTACGTCGCGCAAATTCTATTTGCGTGTCAGTGCGAGGAAACTCCAGTGTAAAATCAAAGCATGTAAATATCTAATCTCGATATTCTGCGCGTATCGTGGAATCATGCGTTGTCCGTGGACGACATCTTTAAGACGACAGGCTCAGACTTACTGCGCTATTGCCAGCCGGTACCAGACGAGTTACATTAAAACAAGTAAATAATAAAGAGTAACATGAGTAGTCGTGCTGACCTTTTATACGGTTGCTGACTTAAACTAAATCGAAATAAGCGTATATTATTCACAAGGCTACTCGAAAGATCCAGTCTCCTCGGTGTCTTACTTTGGTTACTGCAGTAATGATGAATGAGATAACATCAATATGACTGTATGTATTAAGATAAAAAGGTAATAATTTATTGATAATGATTTAATTACATTTTCTAGTCTTGTACGATGTCCATGTGAATGGGAGAGAGAAACGTGATGGCGAAAACGAAGACAATTCGAAGAATAAAGAAGTATGGAATGGTACAAACGAACTACAAATGAACGACAAATGGAACAAAGATTTGACGCAGCGTCAAAAACAACAACGATGCACAATAATAAAACAAAGATTAAAATACTTACTCGAGTGATTTTTCTTTAAACTAATTTCATTAATAAGCTTCACACTGGCATTACCATGAGCTACCACGAAATGATGTTGACTGCACTATTTATGATGTGTAAAGAAAAACGTCCGAGTATCGACCCGTTCCTCCTTTTATAAATGCAGGCCTCTGCAGTTATAAAAGGACGAGGTATATTTCCAATCCACTCAAGTCAATTTTGGGGGAATCACGTGGACATGACACAAGTATATTCCTTTCTTTTTATACTAGGCATTTCTATCCGAATCGACATTCGATTGCTTATATTTCGAGTAATCAAATGACCGGACGTCGAAGGACGCTTTCTCGTTGGACGCAGACTGGTTGGAAACCTAGACTTTACGTTCTAAACACTGCGCTTCTATATTTCTCTGCGGTGTAGCTTTTGCACTGCAAACCGCGCCAATTATGCCACTTTGTGTCTGCACACATATAAATTATTTGGGCTCGACGATCTTTTTAAACGTTCTACATCTCTGCGTCGTTTAGAAATTTTACGTGTCAATAAAAGACAGTTTACTAATCCTATCT
>NW_019214169.1:12672-34632 GCF_002532875.2 Varroa jacobsoni | reverse complement strand
TATAGTGTGCCTGTGTACGGATCAATGTGAACAATTTAATCGAATGCTTTTAGAATTATCAGGCCCTGGCCGCATGCATCCGCGATCCAAAACACAGGCCAACTTCAGGATTTTTCCCGCCCGAAGTTATGAAGCCATCATCGGATCAGTATCTGTCGACACCAATTATGATAGACGACAGACGAAAAACGTCATCATGTCGATCTTTAAAAAGGAAATTTCAATGTGGTATACGACGGGTAAAAAGTCGTGCAAGCCATGTATTGAGCGACTTGAATACTACAACACTAGTTGCAATTTGGTAAAAGAAATGGTTGAAAAATGTTTAATAAGAAGATATGAGCAAAAAAAAGACGTTCTAGGTTATTTTTAATATACGACTTTCATTATGTGATGGGTACATACATACATACATACATGGTGTGGAATCAAACTCATTTTATGAAAATTAGAAAAATAAGCGTAGTATTTTCCAACTGTTCACTTCGTCCTTGGAAGAATTGAATCTTCGAAGCTGGCTGTCATTGCTCTATACGTAAGATGGGTTCTATGGGATGACTAATCACGGCGTACTGGAGGCGTCACATTACATGAGTAGGTGAAGAACTTTTTAGAACTAAACGACCAACGTTCCGAGTTATTTCCTACGTATTGTTGTATCCACACTACAGTAGAAGTGTTCACGTTCTATCTTCTTTTGACAGGGTGTCGAAATTGTTCCATGGCTCGTTAACGGTTTGTGTGCGGAGGCTAATCTAGATCTAGGTTTTACAGCGAAAGCGGGTCCTGTAGGTGTCGCTTCGACGAGGAGTCTTCTCTACGTCTGAGTGGTATCATATTGATAACATAGGATTCCGATAATTTGCCAGCTGGTCGGAATTATGCGAAACGAAAAAGCACGGTAATTCCGTGTTAACATTCTGAATAAAAAAAAATCTAAGATTCATGGAAGAGAAGCGTATTAGCGTAGCGGCTACCGCGTAATGCGACGGAAACTTAGTTGCGAGACGTTGGCTAGCAGATCTCATTAGACATTCAAAGCATAACAGTGTTACAAAATAATTGGAGCACAATATATTAGCTGAGTCATGTTGCGGGAAATTTTCGAAGAGATTCAAACGAACGCTTCCAATCAATCTTTGTTTAGATTTAACAGCGCGTATAGTAGAGGAAAATGTTTGGAAAGAAGATGTATTTTTCATACACTTTTTACCAAAAGCGGACATATTAACATATCAAAAATAGACAGAAGCTTAATAAGAGCTATTTTGAAAACGATACTAAATAATTTTAAATTTAAGTACCTTCACAGGCAGGTCAAGCTGGCCAACTAAAACCAGTAACGAGCTGCGTCGTTAAAGGCAAGAGGCCGAAAGTAAGAAATTTCGAGTGTCACTACTTGTTGAGGCCTAGATGACTTTAGGGAAAAGACGATGCGTTTATGGCGGTTCAGAAACGTAATGAAGTGTAGAGTATTCCCTTGTGCATCAACTGGCAGTGAATGTTCTTCTCTAGAACTGATGTTTGGACGAACAATACTGACAACATAAAACCTATCTAAGAAAAGAGGACTGCAAAACCTAGGACACTGTGACGTAAAGGTGAAGCCACAATTTAACCGTAACTGGTAATCAATCAGCTTATATAATCTCTGAATGTCGAGCCTAATTATCCAGCATACACGCTAACTCGGAGAGGAATCCGTAAGTGCGTCGTGCTGCAAATTTTCAGCCTCAATACAAACAAACAGGGTCATAAGAAAGGCGTCAAAAACAAGAATTTTGTGATTATGTCTCACGAAACTTCCCGAGTGGCTTTGAAAGAATCGTATTATAACCATAATTCTATGCTACCTAATATAAACTGTTATTGTAATAGAAAAAGACAGTACATATCAATTACCTATTATTATCACACAACGTCTGTCTTTATAGAAATCGCCGTCACCGTTAACCGCATGTACTCATTACTCACTTTTCTACTGCAATACGTTCTATCTAATTGCATAACCTCCAAACATTCAGAATAATGGGGTTTTGTTTAGAAAATGAGCTAACGTTTATTGTGATAACTTTCGTTCGGTGACAATGATATACAATGGTTCTATACATTTGTCTTGAATAATTCTTTAGAGCGTGATGGAGCTTAATTGGCTTCCATACGGCGTATTTATTTTTAGTAACGTCATGTAGCGAGTGCACTCATCATTTATTTACTACGACAGCATTCCCTTTGGGGGTGCAGAATCCTTTATTTCAATGAACTTGAAAATTTCAGTTTAGAAAATATAGAAACATAATTTTTAAGCTGTTCTTTAGGATAAAATATTTATTTGAACGCCGAGAAACGTCTATGCGAGCATATAGCGTTCAAAATGTAGTTACTTGTATTATATTATTTTTATTTTCATTACCTGGCTGACTTTGTAGAGCAAAATTATTCTTCACAGTGATTAGTAATGATGTGGGTCAACTTGCGAGACAATTTGAACGTTTTTGATTGTCGATGGCGCGTAACAGGTTGAGCAACAGCAGGTGCTAAGCAGTAAATGGCAGTTGGAAACATCGTAAAGCGTGAGGCTTGCCTTGCTCGATACCCTAAATTCGTCCTCGAGTATAACGTAGAACTTAGAGCAGATGGCTTTGCATCACTTCAAGTGTCTTCATTGACCCAAGCTGACACGACGATAATTAGAAAAACTGGTGCAAATCAAGTGGGAGATCAAAAAGAAGAAACAAAGCTACCTTGTACGGCCGACGTCTGGTTAGAGCTAGTCGAAAGCCCAGAAAAGCATGGTGGAAGATAAGCGGACGGGGCAACCTGTCCCCAACGTTCCTGGTGGTACGAGAACTCGAACAGTGTGAGGCGCCGAGGAAAAACTTCTGAGCTCCCTGTCAGTTTACGAGCAGTCGCCCTATAATACTTTATATGATGAACTAACTCTGTCTAGTGCTACTTTTTGTTGCCTTTGTTGAGGGTTCAGTCATCCCGTTCTGTTACTTGCAGAACTGCTCTCATGTTCAAGCAGACCGCAAGTTTAATGTTCAACTCGAAATTAACGTCAGTTGCGTTACTTCCTATGTCTAGTTTGGTAGGTAATTTTTGGCTTTTTTATCTTCGTTGTGATTGTTCTAGAATTTGGTGCCAAAACAATTTGCAGCGGCCCCAAGTATCTCTTAAAGGATCGTTTGAAAAGCGAAATTTCGCATTGGCTGTATTTTGTAGTGGAGTTAAGTGCTAGCGGCATCAGGTAAGTTTATGCTTCAACTTCGATGTAGTAATGAGCGTAGTAAGTAACAGTCGTTCGTTTAAGATAGTGTACTACTGATTTCAGTTATAAGAATACCCAAGATCCTAATGTAACTCAGATAGGACGTACACTTACTCGGCTTTAACTGAGGTGTCAACGTAATTTTAATTAAATTCCCTTACCTATTCAATTTTCATGTATATTTTGAACGAAGGCTCAGTGATCGTGAATGTTGAACATCGTTATCGTTTTGTATAGGGCTTCTGAAGGCAAACGTTTGCCCATTTTTCGACCAATTCCGGTTAACTAATTTGAACATGATATATTTTAACATTGAAACGTTACTAAAAAGGTCTTCTCTATTGCATGCATACTTCATATGGCTACTATTGTGCAAGCTTAATGAGGGCATCCCTTTTAATTACCTCTGAAGACGTGTTGGTGTTTTCATTTCGTGAAGTAAATCGATATCAGCAATGGCGTAGTTAGAGAATACGTACAAGGCACTCGTGAAGTGTAAATGTATCTCTTATCGAGTGTTTTGCGTTGTTTAATATAAATGGCGATAGAGGCATTCCGAGCGGCACTCATTTGGCTATTGCAAATGCACCCCTTTTCTTCCCGGAGGTTGCAAATATGACGTATCTGTCAATATTCAATTTACAGATTCAAACACGAAAATTGCTTATCAAATTATGCTATTTGCTGATTGCTTCATGTCTGATCGTTCTTCTTTCTGTTAGGCTATCCGTTGCATGGCTGAGTCGTTATCTGCGGAATCCTTCTCAGGCACTTGATTTTCTAGGTGAAATCCCTCTTGTCCGTCTGTGCTATCTAACGAAACAAAAAGTCAAAATTAATTTAGATTTTAAATGCCTAGCGTTTAAATAGATTACAAGCCAGTTAGTTGATGTTCTGTTAGTGCCGAGTCGAACTTGCTTGATCGAAGTGAGCTATTTACCAAATGAAACGGGACCTTGAGAAGAAACGCAAAAATCTTTTGAACATGTACTTCAAACTCAGCAGTTAATAAATTGTTGTATGTTCTTCTCAATTGCTTTGAGGGACAGGGTAGGTAGTAGTGCCTGGAACTTGGAACAAGAAAATTTCCTAATTTAACCTGCTTGAGAACATGCAAATTTGTTAATAAGTAAATTACCCTCCTTTATTGCTACCTACAATAAAGTATTAAACTAAAATCAATGTTGACAAAGAAGGTTGCACCATGATGGATACCACGACACGACTTCATGCCTATATCGACTACATCTGACGGATAATAACTGGAACAATATATAGCCGTTGGCGAAGTTTACAGGTCAGCGGATTGCTTGCAGACGATATTATGAGGTCGAAAACAAACAAGCTCCCAATAGTTGATCTCACAGTATTACGAAAAGTTAACCAAAATTAGTAAGGTCTTAAGGTGAGGAATCTATAAGTCGTTCGTGAAAGAAAGCATTCTTCTTAACTAATTTAGCACTGAGCTTATTTGCAATTCAACCTAGATTCACCTGTCCTTATGACGGGTCGACCGATATGCGTGCCCCATGCGAGTGTTAGCGGCTCGTCTGAGAAGGCGCACGTCAGGCCTGGACTAAAGACAATTAGTGTCGTAATACCAGTCAAGCGTAATGGATTTGCATACGCGATATTTCTGCTGTAACATTTTCACGATGAATTCCCTTACTCGGCGAAGCCACTCATTTGTTAGTAGATGTAACTTTTTTGCCTTTAGCTAGATATAGCAGTTAGTTTGTCTCGTTTGCGAGCACTGTTTTCGCACTAGGGCCCTTCGTGTTCGCCTGTAGATAAAGCATCGATAATTTCATCCCTTAGCCCTATTTTCGCTACTCTCGGAGGAAAAGAGCACACGCTGTGCTCGCGAAGTGCGAAGTCAAACATCTACCCTGACACACAGGTACTACATACAATTGTACATTGGAAGATCGATGAAACTAGGAACAGGACTTTCCACTTGTTCAGAAAATCATTCTTTTTCCTACTAGAAAAAGGTTCAAGCCGGTAGGCGTTTCCATCCCCCTTCGGTACTCTATGTAAGCCAGAATTGAGTTAGAACAAGACACAAGAGTCTGCCCTGTGTAATGCCAGCAAACGCCAAATCAAGTCAAGGGGCAAACAGTTTCTTGTCAGAATTACAAAAATGGCGGAAACGACAGAGGTAAGAAACAACCCGAGGCAATTTTGCTGCTCGACAAATAGAATAAGTAGTGGTGCATCGGTGGCGGCAACTTCCATTTAGTTACACAGATCTAACAGGGATTCGCGTTCGTTAATGTATGTGGATTAGTACTGCTACAAAAAAAGAACACATTCACGCTATTTCCCTACCGTGGGCGAAGTCGGACCCTTAAGTATGCTAAAGTGCTGCAGTGATTTAGTATATAGCTATATAAGCAGTCAGTTTTTGGCTGGAATCGGTTGAAAATTTCTATTGTAATACGGATTTGGATGTACCTTCTTAACGAAATAAAAACAATAATGCATTATATGTTGTGTAGTTGATATGTGAGCAATTTAGCGACGACAGTCACACTGTTAAGCATGTGTTCTATGGCCAACCTAGGTAGAACCGCTTTTTACAGAGCAAACTACAGTCACGATTCCTACTATGACAGTATAATTTTACGTTCTGTTGACTTTTGCTGACAATAAAAAAACAAAAACTTAGAAGAAACTATAATCACTTTTATTATTATCGTCGATTTTCATTCATAGGAACTAATGAACCTTGACAACCACGGAGACAAAGCTACCATCAACTTTTCCAAGTGATTTCTTCCTTCTGCAAAGCTAAACATTGCATTATTGTATGCTAAACATTATGGTCCGACAGTAGAAAACACTCGCTGCAGGCTTCAAACTTCACGTCCTATACTTGCGACGCGATACACCATAGAGTTCCAATATTTTTAATAATAAAGGAGAACGCTACGGCTTCGTACACTCAAAATGCTATTTACTTCATAATAAACTGTACATACTATGTACAGGCGTTCGACAACACGGTGTTCAATATTTTTGATTAGAAATAAGAATTCTAATTAGAAATAAGTTTTCTAATTCTATGTACATCTTGACAGAGGGAATGTGTCTGGGAATATCCACACACCATGCTTAACTATGCAGAGTTACGGGCGAAAAGAAGAAGCTGTGCAGCTCAAATCCTTCCCGAACGATTAAATAATTATGGTAAAAAAAATCGTAAATTTATCGTACTGAGATATTGCAAATGTAAATCCTTCATAAAGATACTATGATGTCACGTTCTGTATATGCAATAGATACGTATCGCTATTTTTGTGGCAGTAGGTAATAACTGTGGGTTACATTCTATAAACATTGTTGTTTGACAAATATAGACAACTTCTAACCGTAAGTAGATGTTTAGAGCCGCCTTGTAGTTCACTGCATCGATTAAATGCTTTCCACAAAAACTACTGAATTTTTCGTACGAGCTTTTCCTAGAGGAAGACAGTCCCGGCCTGGTACTTCCTCCGTGCCTGTCTTTTTTAGAAAAAAATGATGGATATGAAATAATTGTTTCATGTATGTCACTTTTTTTCAGTATTTCATTAATTTGTTGAAGGAGAAATGATAAGCTCGTATTTGCGTAGGCAGGTCAACACATAAACAACATAAAGTTAACCGTTCCTACACGTTTGGCGTGAGGAAAGACGGGGCATTTTTCATCGCGTAGGTAAATGGTGCTGAGATACTTTACCCATCTGTAAGAATAATTGGTGCTCTCTAATTTTGTAAAATATAATTCGTTTTTGGAATATGCCCCGATATACAAGATTCATGTATACATCTTCGATCCTTGTATTTTTTCACCATTAAGGAGCTGTAACCATAATTCCTTGGACTGCGAGAAAACAATTTGCGGAACGCTTGTGTAGGGCCAAAAAATCAACTTCTATCTCCGCCGACTGTCTCACAGTTTAACCAATGGAAGTTGTAACGATATTCAAAATTATACTTATCTGTAGAAGGCACTGTAAAACTACTCGAGTGTATGGCAAATAAATAGGAAATGTATGGCTAGCATAAGAAATAGATAACTGTATTTAGATATTTCAATATAAGACAATATTATTGAGTCTGGTTAGTTTAACAGGTGATCTTTTTAACTCCGTACACATACCGAGCTTGCCATTGAATAGAAGCGTTCCGTTAACACATAACAACGACAAATGCAGGGTTACTATTAAATGAAGAATCATAAGTTCAATCTTTGCACTCTGTGCGATTCCTCACCAGGTACGTAACTAGGAAATCTACGAAATGGATGTTTTTCTAGATCGGAGCTGTTTGGAGAATGCCAGTTATTATGTTCCAACAGTTAAAACTGCTCATCCAAAGTCTGTACGTGAAGGTTTGGCGGCATGTTTCTTCGATAGATATGAAATATTATTCATAAAGTCTAAAAAAGTCATGAACTTCAGAGACACGTAGCCGGATCGAGGCCGACCATTGCAACGAGGTGTTATTCCCTTTTGTCGCTTGATTAAGGCCGTGTGTCATCATACAATGTTTGATCATCGCATCTAATCGTATGTGTGGCTGTATGCCTAGGCAACTTTATGATTAATGTATATATATTCATTATTTATAATAGGAACATTATCAACTTTTGTACCGAAAACTTTAATTGCATCAATTCTATAATAAATTCACTTGAGGATGAATGCTAGCTTTTTTTTTCTCTTTTTTACTTTAACGTGGTCATCAAGCTTTTGATTACCATTATGGCCTTTTTTAATGGACCTTCTATGCTGTTGACACAGTTAAAGAGTGTAAGGAGTGCAATACGGGGATCGGTATAGTTCTGCAGAGCTCCTTGTGTAAAACGGACATGAAGCCGTCCTTAAACCTGTGATACATAAATAGAGACAAAGAAAACACTTAATTGCTGTAGAAACATATTGACTTTTATTGTTACAGAAAGCAAAATAGCGTTCTAACGTACTCACGTGTTTAAGGAAATCAAAAACGATTTGCACGATATTAGTGAGTGATCACCCACGTGCCAAAAAAAATCAAAAATACGTGAAAAGATTGTGGACGAAGTCAAAAGGGTGGAAATCTTCAGAACACGGTTTACTTTAGTTCCCATTAAATAGCTGTTATTAATGCAGCCTTTCAAGAAAAAGGCATCACTTTTCAATGAGAAATAAAAGTGGCTAATTTACTCAAAGTATCCTTCCGTAGTGGCTTTGGCAGAAAAAAAAAGGATTAGTTCGAGTAAAATAGCTTGATTTGAAAAAAAAATACATTTAGTGAAAAAATTCAAATAAATATGAATCAAAAAAGGACATATTTTCAATACAATTATTGAGATTAAATAATTAAATAAAATTTATAAACAAAATTTTGTTTAAACTAGCCATAAAAAAACATTATATATAAAGCCTTTTCTAATCTAAAAGGCAACTGCAAGTCTTCCCAATGTTAACCATGTAACCTCTTAGATTTACAACAAAAGAAATTATGTTCCGGCTGTTTGCTACGTCTGTTTATCCCTATCGCGTTCGACACTTCTTCTTAATGCTGAGTAAGATTACCTACAATCTACGATAAATGCTGCATTGCTTCGACGTTTATTTAATTGAACTTATTTGACCGATCTTTTTCCGCCTATCTAAGTTCTGCCGAAAAGACGAAGGTAGTGTCACGCCTGAACCTTGGCGACCGTCTGCCTCGTATGAATGTGTTGTGCTCTCTTAATTAAAGCGAGAAAATTACTGTCATTTGACCTTTCCGTTTTTTCCTTCTGTTTCGATACTATTCCTTCTGATAGCAAGCGTCCTTGGGATATCCTTTGCTATATTGTAAAATTATCTGAGGTATTATACCAATCGTCTTTGAACCCCTCTTAGAAGTTGATATAAAACCGCCCCCAGTCATAAGTGCTTCTTATAAGCGGGAACGTTTGCCTATTGAACATAGGCTTTGGCTGATCTGACTAAAGGCCTCTAGCAATTTTTTTTTTGGTAAGGATTTGGGCGTTTGTCATGCGTAACTAATGCACATCTCTTTAAGTACGTTGCCATGGTAATCACAATTAACTAGCATATTGCCACTTTGGTTCAAATCTTCCCATTCTCATTGGCAAAAAAATATTAGCATGCATAATACATTAACAATAAAGAAAATACGAGTGAAGAGAAAATAGGGACCGCGGAAAGATGTTATTAAGGTTAATAGCTGCTTGTATGGTTGCCATGCCGTTTCGTAGATCTGTTGAAGGCACCCCCAGGTAAGTCGAGGAAAACCCATTCCAATAAGTCTAATTCTATGCCTACAAATAGGCGATTCTTCTTACATATGATGAATAATTAATATCACTAGACATGAAAAAGTGTAGTACAAATAATATACATAGCCGAATACTGATCTCACACAAAAATATGTGTAGATATAAACTATCCGAGTATGTTTATTTCCATTACGGCTGAACAGTGAAAATGGTCATCAATTGTTTCAGGTTTCTACTAATCATTAATCTTTTGGGATCGTCCACTTTTGTATGCGTTCACCTCATCTGACGCGGTGGATGTTTTTGTACGTAACTTTGGCTGTGGCTGTCAGCCATTTTGGTTGCAACATGCATGGTAGATTGGGTCTCAAACGTTGAACGTTTAACTTCTCGCACTTAGACACAATTCTATTTATAAAAACTATACATTCAGAGAATAGAAATCAACAAAACCCAACGACCAAAAAGAAGAGTATTAATTAAGTTTACGGGCAAAAAATGACCTAACTTGACCTTTACAAATGTTAAGTTGTGCTTCATTTTTTATTAAAATGTTGATCGTGACGAAATAAACCTTGACGAAAGACAAGCATACGTAGATAAACTATGCCAAGAGACCAATCAGTAATTACCACCAGATTATTATCACAAACATTCTTCTGGTCATTGACATGATTTTTACGTAGCATGAGAAACATAGTCCAACGATGTATTGCGTGCGCCCTCAACTGAAGCTTATTTTGGCTCTGCGTCCTCGTTACTACCGCTTGTTATGAACGACTTCCCTGAAAGACCGCAACGTAAAGGTATGCTACACGTTTGAGCCTGAATTTTTCAGAGTTATGCACAAATGTAATCCCACGCACTTGCACTTGTGGCTTCTGTATGGCCCAATTGAGTATATACAAGCCAAACCAGAGCATGTCCGAGTTAACAGCTTTTCCTTCCGACGGTTTCTAGCAATCTTTTCGAAATACAGCCAAGCTGATAAAGTTCCAGGATAAATACCTGGATTTGCCTTTGGTATTATGTAAGAGCACACTTGAAAATTTCGTTAACAGTTATTTTTACGATTTCGTTGGTTAATTAAGTTTTTTCAATTCAGTGTTCTTTTTATATGATTAAAGAACAAATAAGTTCTATGGTAAACGAAATCAAATTTCCGTCTAAAATAAGGAAAAATGAATGCATAAAAAGATAGCAGCGACCCTACGACGGACACTACGTACTACAGCCAGCAGACAACGTACGCCTTGCATACGTAACAATAGAATAGCATGATAAACGGACTTCTATCGATATCAGCTCAACGTAGCGCTGAGAACCTTGAATACGTTCTTCAATGTAGTGCTACCATAACCATTTTTATTTTGTTATTGACATAACATTGTTTGCGTGAACGACGAACTCCGCTAAATCAGCTGTTTATTGATTTTCAGAGATGAGTCTTTCACTTTTCATTAAAGTTTCGATTCTTTTTTATTTAAATATAAATAGAGATAGACATAACAGATAGTACAGAGATAATCAATTTTTAAAGATGTACATTAGCTGGCAGTGTATGGTGAAGTGGCTGAGAAACTTTTTTTTACTAGATCGGTCGTGCCAATTTGTATGGATGTACAAGGTGTAAGCGTATGGTACACAGCAACTCGAATCTTGATAGAACTCGTGGTCCTTTACCACGGGGGATCATCTGGATAGGGAGTACTAGAAACACAGTTTATTCAGGATTCAGAACAACAATTAGCTCCGGCGCAATAATATGGCATTTGTGTGCTATAAAGGTCAGTGTATTTTCTTGTTATGTGAAATGTACAGTACGCACCTTCGACCTATACATTCTGATAATAATTACTGATCACTTTCGAATCGAGTTTACATGCTCTAGAAGAACCTGCCATCTTCTTCATAGCTGATACTGGATTTGCCCTCTTTTTTGATGCAGCGGTTGTAACGCGTTGATTTGCCAGGTTAGCTTTTCACGACCATGCTGATCTCCTAAACAAGCTCCATGAAAATACGGAATGTCATGTATTGATATCTTGGTTATAACATATTCCAGGTACTGGAAGGTCAGGATGTGCAATTGCATGATACAATAAAGGGCACCAAACTGAGGAGCCAACAGAGAAATACAAATATCTAGGAAAATAATTATTTAAAAATGTCTTATACAAACTCTATGCTACATAGTTACAAGTAAAAAAAACATATCTACCTATATATATATATATATATATATATATACTTAGGTTTAAGTATCTTTACCTAACATTAAGTTAGAACGAAAATGTTTCTTGAAACGGGTAAATTAGTCATCAAAGGTATAAAGTTGAGTCTAATAATACTTATATTCTATGTATTACTTATGATCACGTTAACTTCGGCTTTAACTTTAAGCTTGTCGACATTTTTAGGATACAGTTTGAACAGACATTAACACATAGTTTATTAACACCGTTACATATGCTTGTTAAGATTATTTCGGTTCGGATGCTTCACTAGGTCGAACGCAAGCGTCTTTACCACCGTATGATTTAAGTTGGAAAGGATAAGTAATGATAGAGACGCGCTCGACTTAATTCATCGCGGACCCGGGGGCCAGTCATATGAATCATCTGTCAAATTTCGTAAAAAAACTTGCCACCTTTGCAACACGTGTTGCCATTGTAAGGGGAAAAGTTAAGGACAAAGCGCTCAAAATGCAATGAATAGAGGATGTGTGAGGAGGGTGTTGCCCTCGCTTTCAGTTTACCAAAAACATTCGAGCATCTCTTCGTAACGTATGATGACTATATTAATCTATCTGTTGTTCTAATGCGTTTTGGAATTTCATATGTTTGCAGTAAACTTTGCCTTCTATGAGCTGACAAAGGACGTTTGGCAAACGCATAAACGACAGTAAATATGGTTGAATGTCTCCCTGTCCTCTAAATTTAGCGAGCAAAACTGATAGCGATTCACAAAGGATGAGGCAGTTTTAGTCCTAGGCTAGGCGGCCTAATCAGGCTCTAATCAAAACCGGCTTGTGGTAGCTAATTGGTATTAATCCATTGTTTGAACAAGCTGTTATTACACACTAACGTTTAATGAAAATGCCCAGTTAGAACGATTACCTATGCAGGAGAGACAGCTTCAAATAAAAAAAAAGTCAGCTTTCAAAATACTCGACCAATAGTTCGTGGAAACCAGTAAATGGAAGCTTGTTTTTGAGTGCCTGTAGTTTGCCGCGAGTTGCCCAAAAGTTATGGTAATCGAAAGTAAAATAGTCACTTACCACTCCTTGAACGCTCTTCAAAAATCTTATTTGATATCAGACATATTTTGCATGATACTGTAGGGGGTCAGGGTTGAAGGTGTGCGGTGGTGTCCTGATAGGTCGCAACGTCATATCGGTAACCGTAAGCGTGGGACGGTGATTCTAGCGAAAGGAATATGGACTATATAGTGGTAAACGAAAGATTCTCTTGACGTATGGTAATATGCATCGAGTATTTTTTTTTTTACCACTGGACAGGACTGGTTTTGTCGCTCAGCAACGGCACGTAGTCGTGGTAGCGTATTGCTAGGCTAAAGGAAGCCTGCAGATAGTCGTTATGAGATTCAGGATTTGCGACATAGTTAAACTGAATACTCGCTACGATACGATATAAGCTTTTTCAACCCCAGACGCTTTGAGTTGCGTACGACTCTAAGCTACAGTGGTTCACTCAAGATATGGTAATTTAAGATGAGCAACTGTGTACGTAATAGTAGTCGGTCCGAAAACGAATCACTCTAACCTTTAACAGGGTATCTAGTCTAGTTTCTATCCATCGTTACAATTTTAAAGTTAGGGGCTTAATTATTAGAAGCCATCGACGTCGGTAGCGCCCCTACTTCGGATACATTATCATGCTTTATGGCACAGCCATCTATTTTTGGTTAAGCGTCATTCATCCGAGACAAGTAGAATTCAGCTCCCCTTCACCTAACTGGGTAACTCCTTGTATGATATTTGACTTGTGTGAATTCCAATCACTTTTGCTTGGCTCCTTGCATTTACCTTACATTTGCTGAGAGCCAAATAATCGCGAAAGTTCCTCTGGTTAGAAAGCAAGTCGTATCGTGCTTCCTAAAATAGTTTTGCTCTTGGGGCAGCTGTTCTCGAACTTTGAAATACTTCTCACCCTCAAAACATCCGCTTATTACTTCGACGAGTTTCTAAGGTTTTCGTTGGGTCGCATTGTGGAATTAGTGATCACCCTGTACGCTCGCCGAGGCGGCTTGGACATTTGCTGCAACGATTTTTTTTTCGCTGTTGACTGAGGGTTCCGCGGACCCATTTTTGCTTTGTGACCAACAATGTGAATTTAGTGACGATAGCATGACGAACGGTTAGCTGAAGAGCTAGCTGCAAAGGTGATATATTGTGTTATCTTGAATAAATAATCCGTAAAGGTTCACGTATGCACAATATGCGAGTGTGTAACAGTTACTTGTTTGAGTCTTCTTTTGCAGGAAACACACTGTCCATTTGAACCTTTTGAAATTTTCAAACTCCCTTTAAAGAAAGGTTAATGGTCAAAAAAAGCTAAACGCATTTGAGACTGGCATTCTGTTCCGACGCGATAATTGCCATTAAAAAAAAAGTATTGGTTTTACGCAATTGTTCGGATCGCTGTTCACCGGACTAGAAGCCGTGCAGAGCTGAACGTTCAACGAGAGCAATAATGACGTGGTCATAAGTACCGTTACTAGCCCATTTCATCTTAGTACGTACGTCTTCGCCAACTATAACCCCGCTCATAACGGCAGCTATAAAATATGCGCAAGAAACAACTTTCTTTGAAGAAAGTTGTTTCTGAACGATTAACGACATCACGCACCGTTTTATTTTCTCTTCGTGAAGGAGACCAGTAGAAAATATCGGCCGCCTTTAGAAATTCGTTGCGTTTCGTTTGTTGCACACAAAACCCTAGCGTCGCCGCAGTACTTCCGAGTTGCAAAACCAGAGATCACGTACCTTTTTGAAGTGACCATTGATTACAACTTTGGTAAAAACATCGGGGCACTAAGATCCTCAAAACTATGCTACGTGTACTTATGGTGATTGTGAAGTCAAAAGCAATCTTGCAGATTCCAGCAGCTAATTGGCCGAGACGTCCTAAGTGAAAGCGAATGATAGTGTCTTGTCCAGCACTTCCATCAAGAACGTGAATGGAAGCTTTTTTGCCAGGGCAACCGCCCGTACTAAGGCGGCTCAACTACACCACCGCGATGTGCTCCAGGGAGCCCCTTATAAGTTCCTGCGCTTTAATCTCCGCATGGCCAATACGTCGGTTCCTAGCTCTCAGCGCGATCAGGTGCTGGTTAGAGATTAAGGGCTCGTCCTATGTATTCCTAAAAAGTACTCTAGACCCTCTATGAAAAATCGTAGGCATCTGTCTAGGACGTATTTGAAACTATTCACGTCGATGCCGACAGTTGATATGAGTAAGTGAACAAGGTACTTCTAACATAACTTCTAAACAATATATTATGCTCGAGCGATTGTATCTTAATGCCGGTTTAGGGCATCGCCTGTCAAGAAACAAAATTCGTTATGAGTTTAAAGTTCCGGAGAGCAACTTTTCTCATCATTCTGCTACGTCATTTGCTGGAATTGTTCTCCTTTGCACTCGTTGCACACCAATTCCGTTGATTTCTTTCAGCTATATTGGGCTTACGTTGCGTTTGGTTATTATACACTTTTGGGGCCGGAAATATCGCTGGCGAATGTGTTTTTCGTTATGTTACGGGCTTAGTAGAGGAATTCAATGTAAGCCTGCGAAAGCTAAAACGTCCTGCGAAGCTTCTGCTTTTATGAGGTTCGGCTTGGGGGGCTATAGATGACTCTGTAACTTATGAACGTTGTGGCTGTGCCATTACGTCGTGTAATCTGCTCTTAGAGCCCTTGTCTCTCGTACACCAAATATAGGCTGTTCGTGAAGCTGGCAAGCATAGGTCTCACATTAAAATGCATCCTTCGTGAGCCCCCGAGTTTCAACGTAGTCGCTCCTAGCAGACACATTCACAGGCTGAGACAGGAATCAACTTGTTCCTTCGAGCGTTATTTTTTCTATTGTGCGCTTCACCGGACGCAAAAGATCAGTCGCAAGGTCCTCTGACGTCCTCTCAGTCTATATTGCTTCAAACCTAAACGAAGTTGTCGATTACTTCGCTAAAATAGCCACAACTCTTACCGTAAGAGGAAATGCAATCACTGCCCATCATCATGGCAAACGCTCAGTTGGAACGGAAGGTGCACTAATGTCTTCTGTTAGGAACGATGCATACTCGTAGCCGTAAATGGTACGGAAGGCTGTGTTTGCTATAGAACGTGATAGGCGTCGCTTTTTTCATCCCTAATACTTCCTGATGACCTATCTCCTTATAGTATTTCGAGTATCTGCATGTTTAGATTGAATCAAATGGTGGCGTTATGAATGTGTTGGAAGCTCGTAATTTCTCGTTTGCGAACATAATTTCTTTGCGACAGAATACACAAGGAAGTAAAAAACATAATCAGATGAGTGCGGCCGCTACAAAGACGTTACTAATGTACAAAATTAATCTTTCTAACGTATCTACCTATACATATGTGACGACTCTGAGAGCTCCACTTAACATAGGTTTATAATTAGTAATATTATTACCCGATTATTCAGGCGATGGGTTGATACGAATGCTAAATATATTTCGAGATGACTCAATTTTCATTTACCTCTTCTGGCCTTATCAGCCATTGTAGGGTTAGTATGACAAGCGGACAAAAGATGCAGGAACTTTTATTTTATTCGAATAATCATCTTCCAGATCTGGCAGGCATCGGGCAATACAAGGACTACATTTCATTGGTAAAAAGAATAGGGTAACGCCGACTAGTGAGGAAAACCATAATAAATAGGCGGCTGGCATTCCTAACGGCTCGTCATAGAAGCGTCAATATCTATAGCAGGTGGACAGAACGAGGGTTAGTTCAAGTTACAAGTTGGTCCTGCAGGGAGTTTGTTGTTGGCTATTACAGGAGGCAAGATAATGAGTCCGGGAATAGTGCAGAGCACGTGATGATAGTGGACAACAACAACAAAAACTTCCAGGTCCTGTTGAATCGATGTTGACATTTCAGTTGTACACCGTTTTAAATGCGCAACAACACTAGTACATGCACAGGCAAATGCTGAAAATTCAAGCAATAAGTTCATTTGTGTTAGACTCGACGACGAACTAGAAAAGCCATTGGATATGAGGACAGAAACGATTACTTACGTTTGTTTGTCATTTTTCTTCGCCAGCGAAAACGCTAGCTATACCAGCCTCACATCATTACTACTGTTTGTACTAATGTAGATATTCAGCTATCGTTGCCGCTTGCAAATAGTTACATTGGCGGCTGTTTCCGTCAGTGAAACTCCTGTGGACCTTGGAGTACGCCTACGGCCGACTAGCACTATTCCTAGTCATCACACTAACCTAGTTGGTATTGCAGGCCGTGCCACAGTACAACGTATATACACATACGGAGCGGTGGTGCGTCGACAGAGGTTTTAGCGGCAGAGACTGTCTCGTGGTGTCAAAGTTTTACAGTATCACGTAGACGTTTTACTCGATTTATTTAGCTGGGTCCGGTAGTCATCTGTCAGAATTTTTTATTGTTGACTCGTCGTTTGTTTATCGAAGCGATTAATCCGTTACTGGGGGGAGCCATTGCCGTCATGTTGTTTTCCGGCACTCAACAATGACGACGGCAGCATGAGCATCAGCACCGACGTTTCTGCTTTTGGCGGTGGGCAAAGGAACGTTCCGTTTGCAAAATAGGATAAAGCAGCCCATCCATCACTAATTATCAATGATCTATTTCTTACGTATCTCGGCTATATGGACAACGGTCTCGTTAGTAAGCAAACCATAGCAGTATAAAAACAAGTGCACATTTTCTGGTACTGTACACATATATATATATATACATGTGTTAATTGTATACCGATATGTGACTCGACGATGCAAGCAGCGGAATGCGAAAAATTGTCTGTGACGCTTACTTTATTGCCGATTCATGTATCAACGCTATATTATATAAGAGTTACGATACATTCGGATATGAGCGCTGTTGCAATAGGGACATAGGCACGAAAGCGAAGAAGAAACAACTGCTTTTTAGAAAATTAATTTCAAGTTCTATTTCATGCTTCTAAGTTATTGTCAGACTGAAAAACATATCAATCTATGGGCCACATGTGTTTTTTTTTTTGATAAGGGCTTATTACGCGAATCCCGATTAGTTCCTATATAGGTATTTGCCACGGTGACGTAGGGCCTTCGTTAGCGTTTTTAACCTGCCGTAACTGCTAAAGTCGTATCCCTTTCTGTCCTTGATCCTGGGTTAGTATTGATTTTAATATTATTTCGGTTACCACGCCTTCAATATACATTTATCTAAGCGGATATTTTGATAGAAGCTATTAATTCTGAGCACCTGAGCACACTGCGCAACCCCTGTAATCGTAGGATTCCCTTCCAGCTGTCAGGAGCCGAACGAAATGAGGGTAGGAAGACCGACATAAAATGAAAGTTGCCTGTGATTGCAGCACCGTGACCTTTGTTGAAACTGAGATGTAGTTGCCAGAAGATGTTTCAACATTCAGCGCGCAGAGGTAGTGGCCCCAACAGTGGTACTTACTCTACGTCAGTTACGGACGCGTATTGGTAAAACAGTACTGACCCCCGAGTTGACACTGGGCAACAGACCATACGAGTTGCAGTAAGCAGTGCTACCTACGATCAATAGATGGACGGACCGACGCATGACAGCCATCTGCGCGCACATACTAATGCCGCTTTTTCTACGGAACACCCATTACGTATGATTGAACCATTGTGTTAATATACAATGACCAGTAGCGGGTTCCGGGAGATAGAAATATATGGAACAAAATGTTCTGTTGAATTCCTACAAAAAAAAAAAATGAGGAACTTCAAAAATTAACGGATCTCAAGTATGATCATTTGAAGTCGCTGTTACAACTCCAAGTCAGTTACCGCAATTTGTTGCTATTATTTAATTAGTAAGTGGTTATTGTTAAGTAAACGAACGCCACTGTTAGCCTGCACCACTAATCGCTGGTTAGTTATTCATTGAAGATTAAAGCAACAGCGATTCTGTCCATGGCAATTCCCTATTAGTTCCCAGGGACAAATGGATTTACAGGCAGGCTTTTATCGCAGTTTGACAAGAGGCCAGAATACGATAGCCGTTAGGATTACGTCAGAAACGCAGGGCAATTTTTGGAATAGGGTTCTTTTTTCGCTATGCGGCCAATTGTAGGAGCCGTTGGAATATTACGTTTTGTTTGGAATTGACGAAATAAATAATGTTATGACAAACCATATTTTTGTGTCTTGTTATAAAGACACTTCTGTGAATACCGAGACATTTTAATATGCTTCGTCCCACCATTATAGACTCTAGTTATGACAATAAAACGCACTATTAAAATCTTTGATTTTGTTCAATGTAGCTATAAGCAATAAGAAAGGAAGTCTTTTGATAGATAAAACGAAAAAGAAACTTCTCTGAACAAATGAAATCGACTGCCTATCGGTGTGTATTTCTCTAATCCGGATCAGGCGCCAACTTTTTACGGGGCGTTTGCGCGAAACAACTTAGCAAAACACAATTTGAATACATAAATGTCAGCTACAATATATCAAGTTTATCTCATAGGCTTTATTTATGAATTTGAATTTTGCTTGACGGTATTCGCTCCAAAGCTACCATCACGCTAAATAAATGGTAGAAGAACCATAGAAATTAGGCAACCAAATTCTTTACAGGCACCAGTGCGATAAATTGGATAGTGAACCTAACAATCCGTCCGTTACACAGTAGCAACCGGCGTTACGGGGCTCCCTCGAAACTGAACGCCTCAAGAGTGACGTTTGGTATGGTCGCGCTTTGATCGTTTTTTCATGGCGCCCGTGGGCAGTCAGTAAGAGGGAAGAACAGTGCCTATTTTTGCCAGCCTCCTAGTTAAAGCCACATACGGCCATTATACGAAGAACGCAGCTAACTAGCTGCTACAAGTAAAATCGGCGAACTCAACAACGAAATTCGACAATTTTTGAATTAGTTGGGTTAGCAATATAATCTTTTAGTATGTACTAGAAGTATACTAGAAATATTCTTTTATCTTTCACACAAGTCTTCGGGCTTTGGTAGCTTCTGGTAATTTTTCTGTAAATTAAAGGTAGAGTGAGTATACATACCCGTCAGGCTTTACGGCTATTGGGAACCTGTTGAAATCAAGAAGGTAAGCGGGTTGGACCGAACTTTGTATACTTCTGTGCTCAGCCGAAGGAAGGACTAAGGCAAATGCAATGAAATCATTCAGTAATTAAAGATTTCGATTATTGTACCAATGGTCTATGAATCCCTTGAGGTAGCGAATTGAATCCCCTAAAGGGAACCGAGATACTCGCTGAGTATCTCGGTTCCCTTTAGGTCCATTGTAAATCTACTACCACTTTACATCTGAACCGATCCGACGTTGCCACTGAACGTCTCTTAAGGCGACGCCATTCTCCCGCTTGGTATTCCTTTCCAGTAAACGGTAGAATTGAATGAGACCTCATTTATAGCGACCGTATGCTTCAGCTGGACTTTTTTGTTGATTAGAATTCCCCAAATTGCACATAAATAAAATACATTCATGAGGGACCCATTTTTTTACTCAGCTTCTGCACTTGCAGTATTCGGGTTATAATTCTGTAACATGCTGAATGCAGAATGCTAGCTTTAGCCGACAGAGTATTTAGGCTTCGTGCCCTGTTTTCGTAAGGGACCCTCTCGACTGCCGCAATCCGTTTTTGTCCTTCTGGTCTTTGCCATGTTGGTCGTCAACACATCAGTCTTCGTTTTTGAAATATTTACACGACTCACATTCCGGGCTTTCGCTTATGGCCTCCATGCTTAATGTCTTCACGAATCTTCGATGAATTTTCACAGCGCGAAAAACAAGAACTCGATAACTGGGCATTGATTTTCAAAACTATAAAATGTTTTTCCTTTTGAACTCATTTCTCCTGTAGTACACACAACCACTAGTATCTGAAGTATTTATCAGGTTTGCTTATAATATATATATATATATATATACATATTATATCGGGTGCACACGTCTTGAATATCGAAAAGAAACAAAAAGTGTTTGGTAGTTGTTTTCGATGAGTGGTGCAAAAGCAGTATTTAAAGCTGTTTGAAAGTAGTTAATCTATAAGGCAAATCGAAGTATAGGGCTACCAGTGAAGCTAACTACAGTGTACCAGAGATTATTTATTGCTCGATAAAGAATCAACCCTGAAATTGCGACATATTACTGAATAAAGTCGAAATATATAGCTAATCCAACTCGAGTGTTTATTCGATTTGTAGTTCAATTTAATACAATTTCTAGAAATTTCCTGCCTATTTTTTAGGTTCCCTTTGTCATTAACCTAGAAAATATGAAGAAGCAATTTCCCGTATTACGCTCACAATCGAACGGCTAAATAGATGTACACTCATATAGAAATATAAAAAACTGACGCCTCGCTCTGTCTTCTTATTACGTTGACAGTTACTTTGAATGGAAAGAAATGTGTCCGTAATAAATTCTCTAATATAAGGACACGTTGTAACTTTAGCAATAGGGTATTTTGAAAAAAGGCAACCTGTAGCTTAACCTTGTTGAATACGAATAGTCGTTGTAGAGTGTCATCAAGCAGATGTACACAACTGATTAGTTTGACAAAGTTTTCATTATATAGTATAGTATTTTATAGGCGGCTTCATCAGCTAACATTGATACTTAAGCCAATGTATGTCTACTACAGTTTATATGCGGTTTTTTTTTGTCGAACCGGTCGATTGAGCAATACTCCCAAGCTTTATGGGTTATGTCCCCCATCCAGAAACACTGTAGCCTATACGTTATTGAGATCGAATAGCTAGGAAAGTTTACTATATTTCAGAAAAAATATTCTATGCTTTCCGCAAAGAAGTTCTCTCTATTCAACTACTTGAGTTTGCTATGATGTTTATCGTAAACCTTGCTAGCTAGTGATTTTGAGCCTAAAAGGACTCAAGTAAAAGAAAGCTGCGCTTGGCTACGAATCATGAAGCATGCTACGTACGTATCGCATTGCTTTACATAGATCACTCCGGTGTAATAGATAACTATATGGGTCGGACATTTTTAGTATGTACATACAGATTGGTGGGGCATCGAAGTTGACTTTAGAGGGCTCCTCTGTTGGTAGTACCCAGATACCTATGTAGTGCTGCGTCTTGCTGCTGATCACCGCGCGCAACTTTCGTTGTCAATTATGGATCGTACATAAAACTTTGTTGAAACTCTCCAATAAG